>NC_055702.1:28114052-28287299 GCF_017639745.1 Melanotaenia boesemani
AAACCAGTCTGTAACAGCTTTTAATCCCAGTATAAACCAGTCTGTAGCAGCTTTTAATCCCAGTATAAACCAGTGTGTAGCAGCTTTTAATCCCAGTATAAACCAGTGTGTAACAGCCTTTAATCCCAGTTTAAACCAGTCTGTAACAGCTTTTAATCCCAGTATAAACTAGTCTGTAGCAGCTCTTAATCCCAGTATAAACCAGTCTGTAACAGCTTTTAATCCCAGTATGAACCAGTCTGTAACAGCTTTTAATCCCAGTATAAACCAGTCTGTAACAGCTTTTAATCCCATTATAACAGTCTGAAACAGCGCTTATCCCAGTATAAACCAGTCTGTAACAGCCTTTAATCCAGTATAAACCAGTGTGTAGCAGCTTTTAATCCCAGTAGAAACCAGTCTGTAAACAGCTTTAATCCCAGTATAAACCGTCTGTAGCAGCTCTTAATCCAGTATAACCAGTCTGTACAGCTTTTAATCCCATATAAACCAGTCCTGTAAAAGCTTTTAATCCCAGTATAAACCAGTCTGTAACAGCTTTTAATCCCATTATAAACCAGTCTGTAGCAGCTTTTAATCCCAGTATAAACCAGTGTGTAGCAGCTTTTAATCCCAGTATAACCCAGTCTGTAGCAGCTTTTAATCCAGTATAAACCAGTCCTGTAGCAGCTTTTAATCCCAGTATAAACCAGTCTGTAGCAGCTTTTAATCCCAGTATAAACCAGTCTGTATCAGCTTTTAATCCCTGTATAAACAGTCTGTAACAGCTTTTAATCCCCAGTATAAAACCAGTCTGTAACAGTTTTTAATCCCAGTATAACCAGTCTGTAGCAGCTTTTAATCCCAGTATAAACCCAGTCTGTAACAGCTTTTAATCCCAGTATAAACCAGTCTGTAGCAGTTGGAGCTTTTAATCCCAGTATAAACCAGTCTGTAGCAGCTTTTAATGTCAGTATAAACCAGTCTGTAACAGCTTTTAATCCAGTATAAACCAGTCTGTACCAGCTTTTAATCCCAGTATTAAACAATCTGTAGCAGATTTTAATCCCAGTATAAACCAGTTTGTAACAGCTTTTAATCCCAGTATAAACCAGTCTGTAGCAGCTTTTTAATCCCAGTAATAAACCAGTCTGTAACAGCTTTTTAATCCAGTATAAACCAGTCTGTAGCAGCTTTATATCCCAGTATAAAACCAGTCTGTAGCGCTTTTTAATCCCAGTATAACCAGTCTGTAGCAGCTTTTAATCCCAGTATAAACCAGTCTGTAGCAGCTTTTAATCCCAAGTATAAACCAGTGTGTAGCAGCTTTAATCCCAGTCTAAACCAGTCTGTAGCAGCTTTAGTCCCAGTATAAACCAGTCTGTAGCAGCTTTTAATCCCAGTATAAACCAGTGTGGTAGCAGCTTTTAATCCCAGTATAAACCAGTGTGTAGCTGCTTTTAATCCCAGTATAAACCAGTTCTGTAACAGCTTTTAATCCCAAATTAAACCACGTCGGTAGCAGCTTTTAATCCAGTATAAACCAGTGTGTAGCAGCTTTTAATCCCAGTATAAACCAGTCTGTAGCAGCTTTTAATCCCAGTATAAACCAGTCTGTAGCAGCTTTTAATCCCAGTAAACAGTCTGTAGCAGCTTTTAATCCCTGTAGAAACCAGTCTGGTAACAGCTTTTTAATCCCAGTAATAAACCAGTCTGTAACAGCTTTTAATCCCAATATAACCAGTCTGTAGCAGCTTTTAATCCCAGTATAAACCAGTCTGTAACAGCTTTTAATCCCAGTATAAACCAGTCTGTAACAGCTTTTAATCCCAGTATAACCAAGTCTGTAGCAGATTTTAATCCCAGTATGACCAGTCTGTAGCAGCTTTAATCCCAGTATAAACCAGTCTGTAACAGCTTTTAATCCCAGAATAACCAGTCTGTAACAGCTTTTAATCCCAGTATAAACCAGTCCTGTAGCAGCTTTTAATCCCAGTATAAACCAGTCTGTAACAGCTTTTAATCCAGTATAAAACCAGTCTGTAACAGCTTTTTAGTCCCAGTATAAACCAGTCTGTAGCAGCTTTTAATCCCAGTATACCAGTATAAACCAGTCTGTAACAGCTTTTAATCCAGTATGAACCAGTGTGTAACAGCTTTTAATCCCAGTATAACACCAGTTCCTGTAGCAGCTTTTAATCCCAGTATAAACCAGTGTGTAGCAGCTTTTAATCCCAGTATAAACCAGTCTGTAGCAGCTTTTAATCCCAGTATAAACCAGTCTGTAGCAGCTTTTAATCCCAGTATAAACCAGTCTGTAGCAGCTTTAATCCCAGTATAAACCATCTGTAGTAGCTTTTAATCCCAGTATAAAACCAGTGTGTAGCAGCTTTTAATCCCAGTATAAACCAGTCTGTAGCAGCTTTTAATCCTAGTATAAACCAGTCTGTAGCAGCTTTTAATCCCAGTATAAACCCAGTCTGTAACAGCTTTTAATCCCAGTATAAAACCAGTCTGTAACAGCTTTTATCCCAGTATAAACCAGTCCTGTAACAGCTTTTAATCCCAGTATAAACCAGTCTGTAGCAGCTTTTAATCCCAGTATAAACCAGTGTGTAGCAGCTTTTTAATCCCAGTATAAACCAGTGTGTAGCAGCTGTCAGACTGGGAGGTAAAATGATGTAAAATGAATGTATGAATAGATTTAGCAGCATAAAGGTCGACCAGAAGAAGAAAGCAGAATTTATTACTAACAGAACTTTGTAGAAATAACACACAGACCAACAGTGACCAAACCTTTTCTCATCTCATCGTTCTCTCAAGTTTTGGCTTTCAGGAGAAAAAATATTGTTATTGAACAAAACACACAACAGAAACTATTTCCATGTTTCCACTTTTTCCTCATTTCCAGTTATTCCTGCTACTATTTACCTGCTATCCTCACTAAACCAACTCCAGCTCAGCTGCTTTGTGGCGCCACCGTGCATCAGAAACGTCTTCTTGGCTTTATTCCAGCCATAGAGGAGCATTATTTTTCTTCTTTTCACACACACATAGAACTTTCTGCTCACTGGTTGATCTTTGGCTGCTCCTGATTGGACGTTACCGTCAATCTAAGCTCTCTGATTGGTGGAAAGTCTGACAGGAAGTGGCTTCATCATCATGTCCAGGTCTAAATAGAGGTCTCTTAGCAACATAGTAGTGATGGTGATGTTTTTATGGTGAAATGTGATAAATAATGCTGTTATCATGGATCATTGTGGATTTACCAGATAGAGTCTCTGAATAAAACTACATTTAGTGGCTGGATTGTAAACCTCCTGGACGGGATAGAAATGTCTGGAAAACCTCCGTAGATCAGCTAAAGGGTAGCTATCCATCACATTTACCCCACAAAGCTACACACCACCGCTCCTAAGGAAGTGATGATGATAGAAGAGGTAGAGCTTGGAGATCTAGTGGAGGTAAGGGTTAATAGTTGCAACCTCCACAAGCCTAAAATGTGCTCTGTGATCCACAAATCCATCCAGCCATCTTCTGTACCCACGTAATCCAGTTCTGGGTCATTGCTGAAGTTGGTTCTGAACATTTGTGGATCACTTCTTTTCTCTCACTGTAAGGTTTGGCTCTCCTCCACAGATCACCACCCTAACCTGGTTTGTGTGCCTCTGTGTTGTTGGGGCATTAATACCTGGTAGGGTCTTCCAAAACAAAGTGGTTTTCAGGGGGAGGTGTTTGAATAGAGAGCAAATCGAGAGCTCAGTGGGCCAACAGTCACCTCGTCTGGAAAAGGGAAACCAGGACAGCTTCCTGGAGCCGGGTCTGGGAGGGGAGCTCAGAGTATCCAACAATCTTGGAGTGACAGACTGAGGTGGTGGTCCCCATCTTTAAAAAGGATGGAGAGTGTTCTCCCACTCTCAGGGATCACAGTTCCCAGCCTCCCTGGGAAGGTTTACTTCATGGTGTAGGAAAGGAGGCTCTGGAGGTCCTCTCTCTGATTGGTTCTGCATCTTCTGAGGTTTTCATCCCAGATGCTGTGCAGACTCTGGTCCTCATGACGTGTATTTATATGCAGCGCTGTGTTGTTCTGTTGTAGGATCTGTCCGGTAAAGACCAGGAGAAGGTGGCCGAGGTGAGCCGGGTCAGAGTGGAGCTGCAGGAGCAGATTGCACTTTTCCAGGCAGAGGTGACGGCGCAGGGAGGCCTGAAGGCAAAGATCAGCGCCCTGGAGAGGGAGATTAAAGGTACAGCTTTACTGTTTCCTCCTGTTCCCATGACTTTGTGCCTCTGCTTGTTTCCTGTTAAATGTACCTGTTTTCTGTCAGTGCTGAGCAGCAACCACAGAGAGGCGCTCCTCGACAAAGAGAGCGAGATGTCCTCCATGTTGGAGAAGCTGCGGCTGAAGGAGGCAGAGATCCAGAGGATGAGAGAGGACGAGGCCCACAGAGCCAGTTACCTGCAGAGCGCCGTCCTCAGCTACGTCCAGGGATCCCCACTGGGACTCTACAGCAGCCCCAAGAAGTGACCTGAACCCAGAAACCTGCACAGGTCAGGACACCCTGCTGGATAAAACTCTCAGGTCAGGACTTCCTGGAACGTTTTACCATAAACAACAATCTGGAACATAAAACAGCTTTACAAGACAGAAAGTCTTTGCTTTGCCTGATCCATCCACAGAAGGAACATCTGGAACCTGATCCACAGCTGAGCTCTGCTGACATGCTTAACATCTGCTCCGAGCTGCTTCTGAAGCAGGAAGTAGCTATAAGCTCCTGTTTCAGACGCGGTTCATGTTACCGGCTCGATGCCACTCAGACGGAGCAGGTTGTGTTTCAGCTTGTCGTTTCTTTGTGCAGGAATCCAGCCGACTGCGGCTGCAAGATCAACTTATTTCATCCTCATAGTCCTGATCGAATCAGTTTTCTAACGCCTCCTATATGATGTGCTACTACAGGTTTTTACTTGGTTTCCTCGCAGGGCTTTTAATAACGAGCCTAGCTGTTGGATAAAAACTTTAAAACATGTTTTTTGCCACTCCTGAAGTCTTTATTCTCTTCCTTTGCCAGAGCTCTGTGAAAAACCTGTTCCTGACCGTTTTCACTGTTTTTTCTTTGCTTTAATCCTCCTACCTCCAGGGACGAACCAGTTTTCCTGGTATTACATGAAGAAAAGAGGCTCTCTGGCAGGTCTGTGTAAGGAACATTTTAACCTTGGTGGGGTTCAATGAATCACACATTTCCTGCAGCTTTGTCTCAGATCAGAACATTGGGAATAAAGTGAGATTCAATATTTAGCCAAAGGACACGTGGACATGTGGAGGAGCTCAGGTCAGCTGCTGGTGTGTCCATGGTCCAATGTAAAAATACGCCTTAACGTTGTGTCAGACCTGTCAGGTTCTGATGGAGGACAAGAAACTGCTGAGTTTTAATGTTATTTTATAAATGAAGTCCAAACTGCAGGATATTCCATCAGATGAATTCAGATGTTGTTTTGGATTTTCATCTTAATAAATAAAAATGTAAACATCTTAATAATGTACTTGTATATATTTCAACTAAAACAAAAGAAAAATGTGCTTTTCATTATTTATTTATTGGTTATGATGTTATCGCACTGGTCCAACCCACTGGAGATATGACTGTGGTGCATGTGGCTGCACGGCGGTGTTGTGGCTGGAGGTGGGTTTGAACAGCGGCCTTTCTGTGTGGAGTTTGCATGTTCTCCCCGTGTAAGCGTGGGTTCTCTCCAGGTACTTCGCCTTCCTCCCACCATCAAAAGACATGCATGTTAGGATGGACTGGCGACCTGTACCTACCTCTTGCCTGCTAATACTGGGATAGACTCCAGCTTCCCTGCGACCCTGAATTGGACTGTTACAGAAAATGGATGGATGGACAGTCCACATGTGCATGTTGCTTTTCTGCTGACTTCCATTCAGACACTTCAGCAGGCTTCTGCTCCTCACACACTGATGAACAGCTCAGGGGGAACTTTTGGTTCAGTTTCTGATCCAACATGTGAACAGGTTCATCCTCCAGCTGCAGGACGATGCCACCGATCTTCTGTTTATGACCATATAAAAGTTTTACAGAAAGGGTTTTAAACCTTGATATTACTTTCAGGTCATCCATTTATTAGGGACCCACTAGAATCTGTGTGTTCAGAGCCTGAAACAGCTGTACTGAAAGTACTGGTAGATGTGTGTTTTCATGGATAAGGCAACAGAGAAGTGAATCATGACATCAAGCAGCGTACCTTACATATGCGTTTGTATTTAGTATACAAAAAAATTAAAATTCCACCACATAGACATGTAAAGTAATAAAAAGACAAACAGTTGGAGCAAGTATACAAGTCATCTTACATTACATACATACATGGCCGATGCATTTCATCAAACAACCTCTCCTAAGAATTACAGTGGGTCAAATAACCAGAGAACTTCCATGCAATAATAGTACTATCACTTTTTTTTATTACTTTTTTTTTTTTTTTTTACTTTTTTTCTGCTGTTTCTCAGCTACATTTTGACACCTTGGCAAGGCAGGACCACACGACATGATTCAACCACAGTTGTGCCCACCGGAGACAGGACCAAGTCCTGCAGGGGGGGTCGGCACCCACTGCAAGGACACACAGGGTCTGCAGAGACTCTGAGGGTCTGCAAAGACAGATATAGGTTCTGCAAAGAGATTGAAGGTCTACAGAGACACTGAGGGTCTGCAAAGACAGATATAGGTTCTGCAAAGAGATTGAAGGTCTACAGAGACACTGAGGGTCTGCAAAGACACATCAAGGGTCTGCAGAGAGACACAGGGTCTGCAAAGACACCGAAGGGTCTGTAAAGACATACAGAGGGTCTGTAAAGACACAGGGGGTCTGCAGAGACACATCAAGGGTTTGCAAAGACACTGTGGGTCAGCAGAGATGCTGAGGGTCTGCAGAGACACTGAAGGTCAGCAGAGACACAGAGGGTCTGCAGAGACGCTGAAGGTCAGCAGAGACACATTGTTTTACACAAAGGTGCAGTCTGCAGAAACCTCCACAAAGGCCCCTTTATTTTACACCGTTAGCAACACTTCAACATGAGCAACTCTAATTCCTTTAGTTTGAATAGTTTTACTTGTAAGAGTTAAATATTCAGGTACATCTAGTTATTAATAACATACTCCTTTCTAAGGATTATTCTTTACACCACGAGATGTCACTAATCCATTATTGTCTGTCTTCATCTCCACGTATTGTTGAAAAGTCGTATGTATAACTACAGTATGAAATAGTACCAAAAACTGGACACTAAAAAACTTGGCTTAAAACAACGCTGTCTTTTATCACCACCCCGACCTGTCCAACAACGCTGTCTCACTTCAGCTGACACACACACACACACACACACACACACACACACACACACACACAGGATCAGACACTACATCTACACAGCGGGATAAATTAAGACAGAATATTTTAAGACCCATGCAGACTCCTCCACCTGTAGAGGCAGAACTCAGGCAGCGAGGTTGAACAGCCCCAGTGTTTGGCATGCTTGTCTGACACGTCTACAGTAATGTGAATTTACCCACAGAAACTTGACTAAGATCAGCTGTTTGTAGGACGGACTTGTTCCATCACTGTCCAGCCTTGAGCTTCAACGCAGCTGTTTTTGTTCCACCAGCACAACTACGACCTCAAGGCTGAGAGTTCACACTGCAACACGTTCTCAGGGGGGGGTGTGATGTTAGAAACAGTTTGCTCTCATGTAATCCTTGTGGAGAAGGATCAGTTATTAATACTGATGGCAGAGGTGATGAAAACAACTATCCCAGCTGGTTTTACTGGTCAGGTTAAAGTCACCCAGCTCTTCCAACTCTGCAGCGTTCTGAAGCAACATCACAACTCCGGCTGGGTGACCATTTTGGCAATATGCAGCACCAAAACAATGATGTCTTCAGACTCGGATTTAGGGGCCCCACCTTTACAGATAAGTCAATAAATGTCAGATTGATTATATTAATTAATCAGGGACAAAAAGTCAACTTTTTAGACTCAGTTTGGATTTTAACTGTTTAATAACCTGGTGTGAGTCTGCTGTTTAACTCGATGTGGAAGTCCTATCCCCACCACGAGCAAGATCACATTACTGTAAATAAGTTTTTATTTCAACATGCTGATCTTAGATTAGAAACTGAGGGAAACTTCAACCTCAAGGCATATTCACAGTTCACGTTCTATCTAGTCACCATTGCGTTAATGCAAGCAAGCATGGCTGAGAAAGAAGAGATGAAGCAGTATGAAGACGAGTTGTAGAAACCGGTGCAGCCCTCATGGCAACATGATCTGGTTCTATGTTGTATGTATAAAGTAGCTGGACAGTCAGTGCAAATCATAAACAACCAACAACCATCAGCAAACTATGGCCAAGTGAACCTGCCACAGAGTTCACAGAGAAACCACCACTGTATTCTGCAATGAAAAAAATTAACATGGTTTCTGTTCCCAGTATAGTTAAAAAAACATCAATACAAAGAAAGCAATCTGAGAATTGCACATTTGCTCTGGTTAGTTTTCTGTCTCATCCTGTCAGAGAAGAAGTGGTTGTTGTGGTTCTGGTGATGCAGTGTCGGGTTATGACAGTGTTTTCTCTTCAGAACATGGTGCATCTCTTCCCTCGCTTCTTCACCGGTGGAGGGCAGAGCACGGCTCGGATGGCCTCATCAAATACCGTCTTCAGGCCTCGCTGGGTCAACGCCGAGCACTCCAGGTACTTCACAGCCCCTGCAGACACGAGGAAATGCTCCGTAATAACAACATTTTATTGTTTCTGGTTCGGTCTACACTGGAAAAATTTGGTTAAAGGGATTTTACTTCATTTTTGAAGTGGAGTTGTAGGACATACTCATGTCTTACCTGCAGCAGGTAAGTCAAACTAACCGGTACACAGAGAAGGATCAGACCTAAAAACTCAAAGATGTGGTTAAACTTTTTCACTTTTTGCATCAGACGTTTTGCTTGCTAACAGTTTTTGATTGGAAGGAAGTCCATGGTGGGACAGGTGTTAGCTTGCCAGCACTCAGACCGCCGTCCATCTCAGGTCAGACAGTAACTATTCACAGAACCCCACTTCAACACAGACACTGCCATCATCACACCAGGCAACCAAAAACCTCTATTCCCCTCTCTTTTCCTGTGAGCAACAAACAGCTATGGGACGCAAGAATGAAAAGTATGGATTAAAGACGGATGCAGATCTGGAACACCTCATTCGCTCACACTGCAGCTGGACAGGTGTGTTTAGGCGGAACAAAAGATGCTATGATGTAGCCCGAAACAGGTCAAAACCTCCATGAAGAAGAACCTTCCAGTTCAGGACCAGTTACAGTGGATGAACAACACTGGAACCAGTGTTTAAGGAGATACTGGTGCCACAGTTCTACTGGGGGTGTGAAGCTGGTGCAGCATTCTTCTCTGGACAATCAGCTCCATTAGCTCCACATCAGTCCCCACAACAGAACCAGAACTTCTGGTTCAGTCTCATCCAACAGTCACACAGAACTCCTAGGACCCACAGCCTTACTGTCACACCTCTCAAGTGGCATCCTCCACCTTAGTCATGGCCTTCAACACAATCACACCGACGTCTCCACCCATAGATCGGTCGCACCCCACAGGCAAAAAAACAAAAACAAGTCCTTGTCAGCCCACTGCTGTTCCTTCTCATAATTCACATATGCCAAACAAAGATGGCCAGCTCCCCTCCCATGTGTCCTCATACACATCAGTCCAGCATCATGGAGTGACAAAAACACTGTTAGACACCAGCTCCCTCACCAGCATGAGGAGAATCAGACTGGGACCCCAAGTCCAGTCCTCCAGATCTACTATCCTGCATCCCTTCTTCAAAACACCTGTATCCAATAGCTGAATCCCTTCATCCACATGTTATTCATCCATGCAGAGGCCTGGTAATGCGGCATTCGTTTGATTCAGCTGTGTTGGAGAAGGGTTGCATCTAAAAGTTGCGGGATAATAGATCTCGAGGACTGGACTTGGGCACAGCTGCTCTACAGTTTGCTTATCAGGCAGCATAATGAGAATCATGTCAGAGATGGTGGTCAGCAGACCTGGAGCACCACAAAGGACTGTACTCTCACCATTTCTCTTCACACTGTACACCTCAGACTTCCAATACAACTCTGAGTCCTGTCATCTGCAAAAATACTCCGATTACTCTGCAGCTGTGGGGAGTACCAGTGATGGACAAGAAGCTGAGTACAGAGAACTGGTCGGAAACAATCACATGATGGACAATCCTTCACATCCTCACATCCTCTACACAACCAAGTGTGTTCAGTCAGAGGCTTCTTCAGGTCTGCTGGAAGGTTCAGGAGGTCACCCTGCAGCAGATGTAACTGAACATAATGACCTTTTCATAGACTAAAAACTGTTTCTGAGTCGTTACATGTCCAGTCAGGTTCTTCTGTAAGAGTTCAGGTAACATTGATGGAGGTGGGTACACCTGTTCATACATACTCTTGTCATGGTAGCATGCTTACACTTGAATTCACGTGGACTCCTGGTTTTCAACTGCAGATGTCTCCAAACTGACTAAATGTTAGCTTCAGAAGAGAATTTTAAACTTAGATAAGAACCAAGCTAACTCTTTCCTCCAGTCTTTAAGCTGAGTCTGAACATACACGTCCATAGCTCAGTTATTCAGACCAACTGTCACTACTTTTTCTGTCTAGAAAACCTTGATGAACGTTCTTTATATTTTCCTCTCTGTGCTGTTTACCAGGGATGGACATATTGATATTCTGTAACTGATTATTTGCTATCTGTTAGTCAAAATATTTGTTTGAGTACACTTAAAATAAACGATACCACCATGTTAATACAAAACATGCCATTTGTTTCCACTTCTGAAAGTTTTAAGCCACAAAATTATGTGTAAAAACCAGGTAATGTTTTACATTAGTAAACATGGTGTATTCTTTCCCTGTTTGCCGTGTCACATGACCACGGTAGCCAATCAGATTTCATGATGATGCTGCTCGTCTCAGTGGTGATGATGTTGTGTTCAATGCTGGTTCTTTAGCATCATCTCCATTCAACTAAAGAAAATGAATTCATGTCATATTTTTGTCTTCACAAGGACTATTTTTCTCCTGTCTGAAATGACATCCCCAAAATAAATGAAGTACATCTCCACAACTTCCAGGGCTATATGTATAATCCTGGTCTAATCCTAGGATTTAGTAAAGTAATCCTAGGAATGAGTAAAAATCTTTCAAGTATATATGTACATGAAATTTATTCTTATTTAATATTTGTCCTTGCAATAAAAGTACCAACACGCACGATAGAACTGTGTGACTTTAAAGGGCGAAGGTTTGGATGTCAGTACTGATTCTGATAAAAATGACCACAAACTGATGGTATCATGTTAAAAGGAAAAAATTGTATCACCCAAACTTAACTTTAATGTTTTAATGTTCAAATTTCATGGAAGATTTCTGGAAAAACTTCCAGTTGATTTGATTTCTGAGACCTCAGTTATTGATTTTTATTAGAAAACAGTGAATGGTGGTTTCTGAGTTTAGCCGTCCTACTGGCACATGCAGCCTCACCAATCTCTCTGGCCATAGCCAGACCCTGTGGGTAGGTGATGGGGGAGAGCTTCTTGTCCCGCAGCCTCTCGATGGTGTCCTTGTCATCCCGCAGATCCAGCTTTGTGCCCACCAGGATGATGGGTGTGTTGGGGCAGTGGTGTCGCACCTCAGGGTACCACTAAGGCCCCACACATGTGCATGGATATATAAACACAGCATCAGTGGGAGAAGAGAGATAAAGCAGTTAGCTGGATGCAGAGCAGTGAGCACCATCACCAGATCCGTTTCATTCACACAAAACATCCTCAAGCAAAACAACCTCCAATCACATCACATGACACAATGAGAGAACCCCTTCAGACCAGAAACAGACTCTGCAGAGGGAGGCGTGACCTTCAGGAAAGTGTGGCTTCATATGAAAGCATCTTATGATGCTCAGCAGACCAAACCACAGCGGGTCCTCACACTCCCCCCCCCAGAGTCAGCACACCTTCAGGCCTCGTTCTACAATGTTCCTGTGATCTCCATCTATTCACGGAGTCTCTTCAAACTCAGAACATTCTACACCGAGGACTGAGAGAGCGCATCATGAGCCAGGTGAAGCCATAGATGTGCCTCCTTGTGGTCAGACTCGGCGTGGAGGGGGACAGAGGGGGGGTGGCCAGTCAGTACTGACCTTAGCTCGGACGTTCTCAAAGGAGGCCGGGCTGACCAGGGAGAAGCATATCAAGAACACATCCTGGAGAGAATCAGAGACATGGCTAGTTGAAAGCAACATGTGTGTGTTTAAACATGGATTCCTGTTTATAGGAGTGTTTCAGCATCAGCTGAGCTTCCGTCATACGCCCTGCTGGCTTTATCATCCAGGAAGCGGAGGGAGGGAAACGTGAGACCATGCACACCCTGAGGTCAGATCTGCTGCGTGATGTATGTTTAAAATAAAGAAAACTCTTCACTGCAGCTGCTTCTTTGTTAAAATTCATTTTTTCTGTTTGTCCTGTTTCTTATTTAATCTGCAGTGAAACGACGTGCAGCATCGTCTCCAGCGTGAACGTCCGCCTGCCACGGCTCAATCATGAAGCAGCTTCTAAAAACTCAACTTTGCTTCACAACTTACAAACTACAAATTTAAGTTTAAGTTTTCCACAAGTGACTTTTTTGTTTAGTTTTTAGATTGTTCTGAAAACTGATGCATCTGTTTCTGCAGGATTAGCTGTTGTCTATAAAGCTCCTTTCACCTGGTGGGCAGAGGTGGTGTCATGTGACCTGCAGAAACATTCTGAGACGAAAATCCAACCTGTTGACGCCACTGTGAGCAGGTCACATACAGCCCCAGTTCCAACAAAGTCAGGTCCCTGTGTAAATGTGAGTAAAACCAGAATCTCATCAGGTCATCTTTTATCCCCAGTAGAAGATCACCAACATACCACATGTTTAAACTGAGACGTTTCACCATGAGATGAAAATATGAGCTGATAGTGAATCTGATGGAAAAAGTTGGAACAGGAGCAACAAAAGGCTGGAAAAGTACCTGGTACAAACCAGAAACACCTGGAGGAGCATTTGACAACTAATCAGGTTACCTGGCAACAGGTCAGTAACATGACTGGGTATAAAGGAGCATTTCAGAGAGGCAGAGTCTCTCAGATGGAAAGATGGACAGAGGTTCACCAATCTGAGACAAACTGGATCTAAAACTGTGGAACAATTTCAGAAAATGTTCCTCAGACTTTGAAGATCCACCATCTACAGTGTAGAATATCATCAGAAGAATCAGAGAATCAGGAGGAATCTCTGTATGCATGGGACAAGGCTGGATGCTGGTGATCTTCTGCATTAAAAGCAGACATGATTCTCTACTGGAAACCACTGCATGGACTCAGGAAGACTTCCAGAAACCACTGTCTGTGAACACACTTCACCCTGAAACCCACAAATGAAGAAGCCAGATGTGAACAGGATCCAGAACCAGCTTCTTCCGTCTTCTCTGGACCAAAGCTCATTAAAAATGGTCAGAGGCAAAGTGGAAACCTGGATGAAGATGTGAACTAGTTTGTGGAAAGCATGGACGGCGTGTCCTGCAGACTAAAGAGGAGAGGGAGCATCCAGCTTGTTATCAGTGGACAGGTGAAAAGCTGCATCTCTGATGGGATGGGGCTGCATTAGTGTCTATCATCATGCTGCCATCAGATTCACTAACAGCTCATGTTTTCAATCACATGGTAAAATGTCTCGGTTTCATCATCTGATATGTTCTAATTTTGTTTTTATTTACGTTTTCCACAGAAACCTGACTTCTTAAATCAGGGTTGTAGATGAATAAATAACTTTCCTCCTTTAACAACGATAATTAGCCGCCTGCATCGTGTCGTTCTATAAGCAGCCACATACAGAAAAGCTTCTGCTCTCCGTCTGGTCATGTAATCAATATGTTCAGCTGTTCCCGTCCACCATCTTTGTTTAACACGATGCCGCCTGGTTGTTAGCTTGATAGGAATCCAAGTTAGTGATGGAGCAGCTTCTCTGACCAGCAGCAGTGATGGTGGAGACGTCGACGAGCAATGAAACCTCACGCTGTAACGACAACATTCAATAAGCCTGAATATGTGAGTGAAATTCTCTTTTCATGGCAGCAAGCTGCAGGAATGTGGTGATTTTTAGTTGCTTTGTTTCACTGAGCTAGATCATCGATAAAAAAAATGGGTGAATTAATAAAACTAAAAGAAAAAATGGAGCAGGGGTTTACTGTGGTCAGTGGATCATTAAATGTTTGAACCAGGCGGATTCTAAGTTTCTTAGTTTTCCACTTCTCGCACACGGCTACACCAGCTGATGGAGGTATTTATGTTCGTTTCAGCTCTGGGTGGACATGGTGTGAGTGGTGCTGGGGGAAGGAGTCAGAATACCGTCTGTGGGTAAGACAACGGTCTGAGGCGGTCGTAGTCCTCCTGTCCAGCTGTATCCCAGAGGCCCAGATTCACGGGTTTTCCATCCACCATCACATTGGCAGAGTAGTTGTCAAAGCTGCGAACGTAAAGTTTACAGGTTGATCGTCCTCTGCAGACCTCCAGTTACTACCAAGTTCAGAAAATTACACACAATCACATCTGTACACGTAGCAGAAACAATTACTTATTTTTACAATTAATCATGATATTAAACGCCATAATTAATTCATCATAAAGATCTCATTATCTCATGGCTTTCCATGTGCGATCCTGTGTGAACCGTGTTAAACAACATGCGTTTCCGCTTGTGTTGCTTTGTTTTCCTTCTGTGTTTTCATGGGAAAGTACGACAGAGGGAGAGTTTTCCTCCAAACTAGCGGATGAAATCCTCCTGGTGTGGTGAAACATGAGGCAGGTGTGATGGTGGAGGACGTCTCAGCCTGGAAAGCAGGACATGAAACAGGAAAACATCCAGCATGTTCCACCAGCAGCTTGTAGCACGAAGTGAAGAAACGTTCTGCTTAAATCCCGCTGATGTTTAACCAACGGTTTCCTGGAGTTTGTACTTTTAGAGTTGTGTACCACTCAGGCTGGAGCGGCTGGACAGCTCGTGATGTAGTTTTTTTTATGTGTCAAACAGCAGCTGGAAGTCAAAGCAAGCTGCATGTTCTCCTGCTTTCTAAAGAAATGTTCAAAAGCATTTTATTATGTGGTTTCCAGAAAGAAGCCTCCAAGTCCAGGCAGAGGTCCTGGAGCCTTTTCATCTGCTTTCTCTGAGAGAAATCACAGTTAATATGCTGGATTTATTTATTCTGCACACAGCAGAGGAGACTTGGATGGAATTTACTTCTTATGTTATTTATGTTGGCATCAAAAGATAGAAATAAATAAAACTTAAGAACTATGAGGAGTGTGTGATTTTACACATTTACACTGATGTGAATAGTTGTGATTATTTCTGACAGTAATGGAAGGAAATCTATAATGGTGCCATCCGTCAGTCTGATCCGTCAGCCAGGTGTGTGACCGGATCACCTGCAGTATGATAACGAACCGATGTGAGGAGATGAAAGAAGCAAACTGACTAAACGTCTCCTCGTCTCTTTCAGCTTGGACAAGCTTTGACCATGACTCAGCGTGCGGCCCTGCCTTGGTTTACTCACACAGTTGGGATGTATTCTCCAGGAAAGGCATTGGTGGTGTAGCTGATCAGCAGACAGGTCTTCCCCACAGCCCTGAGGAAGACGGACAAGCAGGGTCAGAGGAAACGGACGTTTTGGTTCTGGCTGCTGTATTAAAACAGGCTACTGCTCTCTTTCACTGCCTGCCACACAGACACTGGCCTAGATTCACGTTGCCTGGGGACACAGTAGCCTTCTATAATACACCCCCACCCACCCACCAGCACACACTGCCACGCACAGACGCAACCTGAACACAAGTCCTACACTGGTTCAGGCTGCAGGACGCCCAGCAGAGCGCTGATGGCACGGATGGGCTCAGGAGGATTCATGGAGCAAGTTGGTGTTCTGATACGGGAAAGTTGTGGGAACGTCAGGATTCCAACCAGATAACAGCTCAGAAGGTTCAGCTTCTTATTTTTACAATAATAAAGTTGTTATTTTGCCTTTATGAGCAAACCAGCGCTGAAACTACAGTTAAAATACAGAGAACTGCAGTCAGAGTCCAGGAACAAGCAGGATCAGACACGACTTCACGTTCTGACCGGTTCCAGCTGGAAACACCGACGTTTTCATTCACAATGAAATGAACAGCAGCCTCAACAAGACCTGCACACAGATTTCATCAGCCAGAGCCGACTCAAAGGCATGAAGGAGCTGAGCAGCCGCCACGCTGCCTCTGTCGTACGGTGCATGTGCAGCTTTCTGCACCAGAATCGCTAACCTAGGAAGTCATGGACAAGCTGCTGTTTTCAGCTATTCTGTAGTGGAACACTCCAAATTCTATAAACAACAACAATAAAACTGCTTAACTTGTTTACTTGAAATGTGTCTGCTGATGTTTTCTGCTGCTTTCAGTCAATCACACTCATAGATCACTCTGTATATTAAAAGAGCAAATCAATCCTAAACTATTTTTCTAAATTTGTTCCCCAACCCAGAGCCAGAGTAACACCAGTATGACGTCAACACCTACTAACTATACAAATGAATGGGTGTTACTTCGACAGCGCATGAAATGATCAAGCACCAGTAAAGGTGACTGGGGGGCCCAAATAAAATTCTGCTCTGGGTGCCGTAAAGGCTCGGGCCAGCCCTGCACTCCGTATTTCTTTATTAGGAATTAAACTGCAGCGTGAGAATCTGCCCCACCACAGGTCTGTTCAGGCTGTCTTAGCGCAATAATTAAACATAAAAATCCAAATGAAGAACAGCTTTTCCCTCATCTTTCATAACTTTCTGTCTGACATCACCTCTGTGGCATCATCCTGCTGAATGTGAACTGTTGGAGTTCTGCTCCGCTCTTCTCCACATTACTGTGACATTCCCTAAACTCGTTCTGCACAAATAATCCATGAAAATCTAAACAGATGAGGATTAGTGCCCCAACGTTCTTAGTTTTTGGGGTTAATCCCAGAATTCCTTAAAAAATCTGAAATCTAAGAAAAAAAACACCCCTGAACGATCAAATTCAGAGATGAAATGACATCATTCCTGCCCTCAGACTTTCGGCCCGTTTTGGTTGAGTTTCCTGTCGGGTCTGTTGGGACGGTTCGGTTCTGAGACCCGGTTCGGTTCTGGGACCCGGTTCAGTGGGATGTGGATGTTGTCAGGGAAAGGCACACAGTGTGCAGCAGCACAGCAGCGGGGCCTTCACTGTCAGGGCCACGCATTCCTGAGCGTGCATCAGCACTTCCAGCCTAACTCCAGTGGCCTACGAGGCTCGCGGGTGCTCGTGCACAGCATCCCGAGGCGCCCCGCTCCTACCTTCACCCGGATTGCGATCTGGTGCAGCCGCAAAAACGTCCGGATCAGCCGAACATCGGAGGAGAGACCCACAGACCGCGGAGCCCCAGCCCATTTTCCTGCACAGCATCCTCCCATCATCCATCTGTCTGAATCCCACATGAGAAAGTGCTGTGTCTGCGCGCGGACTCACCCGTCGCCGACCACCACACATTTGATCGCCTGCATTTGTTCTGGAGCTGGAAGGTTCGGTGAACCGGTACTGGTGGTTTCTGAGATCCAGCAGTCTGCGCTGAGGTCTCGGATGAGAGCAGCGGGCTCGTCCGCCTGGCGATGGAGCCGCAGTGAAAGAGGTCGAAGACGAACCACGTCGAACTCCTCCGGAAAGAGCCGAGTGCTTTTAAAGGGACAGAGATCTTCTCCTTCCGCCACGTTTAAACGTTTAAATGGCTTTTTGTGAGTCCGGTACGGAACCAGGACCACCGCAGACTGGAGCGGCCTCGGGGTGGGGGCTGCAGCGTGTTCAGAACCGAACCGCTCCAGATTCTACTGCTGAATTATACAGACAAGCCCGTTACTATGACAACGTGAAGGATGACATCACTGCATCCTACACTCCAAGCAGGCGAGGCCGGAGCTCACTCACATGCACGCGCACGAATTAGACAGCAAAACTGAATGTGAATCTACGTCACACCGCGTTGCATGCTGGGTGGGGGCGCCATCTTGTAAGGAATTATGTCTGTTAGTTGTGATTACAGTTTATGAAACTTTACCATCGTTTCTCTTACATCCTGTTTAGTTTGTTTAAATCTGATGGAGAAAGAAGAAGGGAGGAATATGGAAGGCGTGCCACAAAAAAGAAAAGATCTGGAAGAAAATAAGAAATGAAGAAATATGAAGACAAATAAAGATAAATAAAAATTAAAAAATAATCTTTTTTACTGTCTTTTTTTTTTGCATTTATATCTATTTATTACATTTAAATAAATACTTTTGCATTTAAATTCTTAACTTATTTTCCCTATATCTTTCTATATTATGTCAATAATTTATTGTTACTTTATTCAATTTATTTTATTTGTATTAATTTATTTTTCCCTATTCTTTGCTCTGTTGCTTTTCATATTAGGCAAATGTCTCTTATTACTTATTCTCTTACCTATAACTTTGCCATATAATTTCATTCAGAGATCACCAACTCCAGTATTTGCTGCTTCCCACTGATATTTCCTTATTGGTTTTGTTTTATCTCCATTACTCTTCACATTTCTCTTTTGCTTTTTCTATGTCCTGATGCCACAAGTTGTCAATTATCTGCCCGTGAAAAGCATTGCTTTTTCTATTCTATTCTACAGTCATTTAGCAGACGCTTTTATCCAAAGCAACTTACATTTGAGAGTAAGAAGAACACAAGCAAGAGTTTAAACAAGATGGGACGTCATCATTAAGTGGTAGTCAGACTGCTGTGCGTCCAGTTGGACCAGGTGCTGTCATGTAGTGCTAGAGGCAGTGCATATTAATATTATTTTGTTTTTTATAGTTTTTTGTAAGTCATTTTGTTTAAATACAAGGTCACAATTTCATCAAACAATATCATCTTGGGCATAAGTGCACGCAGCTTATTCAGTACTTGGTTGAGCCAAAGAGCTGGACAAATCTTTCTAACTCATTCTGTTGAGTAGAAGAGTTAAGCTAAGTGTGGAAATGCTCCTTAAACAACCTGTTTACTGCTTGTCCAGCTGAAAAGCCCATCCCTGTGCAGTAGGATCATAAAGAGTTACAAAACACCCATACAGACTTGAAAAGCAATAAAACACTGCCTAGGTCACATTGGCAAACTGGGTGACAACAGTCCAAATCAGAGACTGCTATTCTTCCTGAACTAGCCCAAAAAGTGGTGTTTGCTCATCACGAAAACCTTCCACAGACAGTAAAACTGTTCCATGAAGATCTTTGTTATTCCAAGAATTCTTACTGACTGAGGACCTACCACCCTCCTTTCCCGCAGTCCTTAAAGTTGAATCCTTATGGTTTAATCCTTATGGTAGAGGGGTAGTCACTTCCTGAAGCCAAACTGGGAGCTGGTTCCAGAGTCTGATAAATGAAGTTTCTGCCTCCCATTCTACTTCTAGAACCTCTAGGAACTACCTGTAAACCTGCAGAGTGAAGGTGTGTTCGGAAAATCTACAACCCTGAGACATTTAAGATCAAATGGAGCTTGGTCACTCAGAGCTTTACACCGACCATCCACTGTATCAGGTCCACCTTCTAGTACCGGGTTGGACCCCCTTTTTAATCTTTGGTGTGATAGATGAAGCAGGTGGTGGAAACCTTCCTCAGAGGTTTTCTCCATATTGACATGACAGCATCACACAGTTGCTGCAGGTTTGTCGGCTGCATCCATGATGAGAATCTCCCGTTCCACCACATCCCAAAGCTGCTCTACTGGACTGAGATCTGGTGACTAGGATGGATCCATGTTTTCATGATGTTTCCAGCAGATTCTGAGCCTAGCATCTGAATGTGGAGCTGAAATGGAGACTCATCAGACCAGCAACATTTCTCCATCTTCTATTGTCCAGTGTTGGTGAGTGTGTGTGAATTGTAGCCTCAGTTTCCTGTTCTTAGCTGACAGGAAGAAGCCGGTGTGTCTTCTGTTGCTGTAACCTATCTGCTTCCAGGCTGGACGTGTTGTGTGTTCAGAGATGCTGTTCTGCAGACCTCCCTTTTCTTCCTCATTCTGATGCTCAGTTTGAACTTCAGCATGTCGTCTTCACCACGTCTACATGACTAGATGTGTTGAGTTGCTGCCATGTGATTGGCTGGTTAGACATTTGTCTCAACAGGAAGTTCACCAGGTGAAGCTGATGAAGTAGATCATGGGTGTATGAGTGAGGAGTATTATTTTTATTTCTATTGAGTTCAGATGACGTTATTGTAGTGGGTGAGTTATTTATTCTTGCAGAGTTTAGTAGTTTTCCAACTTTTAATAAAGTGTGAATGGAAGAGTAAATAAGGTTAAATAACATCATTACCACAGGTGACCTGAGTGTCGTCAAACCTCTAATCAAAGCAATGATTATAATCATTACTGGAAACACAAATTTCCCTGGAGGGATTAATAAAGTATTTCTGATTCTGATTAGATTATGTAATTACTGACAGTTTAAACTTGCAGTTTCCAACTTTCTTGTGTGAAAGAACCTCTGATTTTGGTGTGGTCTAAATGAAGCTGTGTGTACTGGGTTGTTTACTCATCTCTGTTCACTGAAGAAATAAACAGGAAGCAGGTGATTCAGGTGATCTGGGCAGTGATTGAGTTTATTCAGTGAATCAGATTGACCTCTGTGTTTAAGAAGTAGTCAGATGATGAGATGGGAAGCTCTTCTTTTCCCTCTAAGCAGGAAGAGATGCTGAGACCAGGTTCATGAAGGTCAGCAGGCCAGGAAGCCTCCGTCCACCGGCAGCATGACTCCATTGGTCATTTTACTCTTATCACTCAGCAGGAATAAAATCGTGTTGACCACGTCTTCCACCTCTGCAGACACACAGAGATCAGCTGTCAAACACCCCGAACATCACTTCCTGTTCATCTCATCCTGACTCCAGTCTGACACTGCTGAAAATTTCCCTGCTGTCACACATACCTTCTGTCTCAGCAAATAAAAACAAAGACATTTTGTAATATCAAGTTTAAAAAATAGGGTTGAAGTTTTGGTTCAAGTCCTCTGATGAACTATCTCCGACATCTGTTGCCATGGTAATTTAAAATAAAAGTTTGTGAACTTTTCTCACTGTCCCCCATAACAACAGCTAATCCAGCATCGTCTTCATCCCGTCTCTTCTCCGAAGTCTCCCATAACAACGGCTAATCCACCATCGTCTTTGTCCCATCTCTTCTCATTGTCCCCCATAACGACGGCTAAAATTGTCTCTCCTCTGCTATCTCCCCTAATGACGGCCAATCCAACGTCTTCGTCCCGCCTCTTCTCCGAGATCTACCCTAACGACGGCTAATCCAACAACATCTTTGTCCCGTCTCTTCTCCGAGATCTCCCCTAACGACGGCTAATCCAACAACGTCTTCGTCCCGCCTCTTCTCCGAGATCTCCTCTAACGACGGCCAATCCAGCATCATCTTCCTCCCGTCTCTTCTCTGAGATCTTCCCTGACAGTAAAAGTCAGTCCAATGTTGCTTTGTCCCTTTCCCTCTTTCTTTTCCTCTATTCCTCCAATAATGTCTTCTTGTGTTTCTTAGATGTGTCAGCCATGGTGTACAATCAAAATTGCCAGTGTGTTGATATCCAGTTGCTGGAATGTGGCATGGCGCCATAAAGCGAAACACAGCTGTAACATAATGTTCTGGGCTGAAACACAAGGTTGCAAATTGTGGTTTTTCAGCCTTGGGAACAGAATTTAAAGGTCAGCGTTATGTCGAGCTACATCATTATGTTCATTGCTGCAGCTGTCGCTGTCCTGCTGCATCCCAAGGCTGAGAAACCACACTTCACAGTGTTTTTTTTTCATCCCAGAGTGTCACTTCACAGCATTATTTTGTTTTACGATTCCATGTCACATGCTAGCAAATGGATATCAACACACTGGCCAATTTTAATGTGTCCCGTGGCTGAACTACACTGTTTTTATGAACGCCTTTATTTATCCAGTGTTTTCCTCATGGGGCTCCCCCACACTGGGCACTATGCCTGCTCGGTCTGCAGGGTGGTTGTCGTGGGGATCAGCCTTGTCTGGGTGGCCGGGGGACCTGTACCGCAGAGGTTTTATGCATGCAGCCTTCATTAGGTGGCACCTCACTAAGAAAATTCAACATTGTTCAGTAGTGTTGCTTTAACTGCAGCTTTTAAAGCAGCATGTTGCATCCTGACTTGGACATTTTTTCCACTTTTCCTCGCCAGCTTTCACCTAATGTGTGAGATTGCGAGTTCATCTCTTCAGGGCTGCTGTAACCAGGTCTGGTGTTCTAGTTGGACTGTAGTTGGATCTTTCTGCTCTCAGTGTCTGATGTTTATTTCTGAAGATGAGAGAGCAGCTATGTGATGATGAAGAAGCAAACACCACATGCTGTGTCTGACCTGCGAAGCGTCCCAGGGGGATGCGGGCTGTCATGGTCTTGGCTTTTTCCGGGTCACTCCAACCCAGTCGGCCCATCTCAGTCATCACCACAGTGGGGTTCACGCTGTTCACACGGATCTGATCACAATGTGGACATGTCAGAACATTATCAACATGAACACTACATACAGTAGAAAGTCAACTTTAATGGATCCCAGACCGTCGTACTGTCATCACCACGGAAACGGTTTCTCTGTTTTAGGTTTTACTGGGTTCTCTGATGGTTCTCATCAGAAAATGATTTGTCTTCATGTTACCACAGCTGGAGCCAGTGAGAGGTTCTGAGGTTTGATCCCAGCTGACCCAGTCTGGTAAGGTACTGAACTCCACATCATCTCTGATGGGTTCACTGTTGCATGAGTCTAAGATGAAGGAGAAACTTGTGGTTTGTAGTATAGAAACACTGAGCTCAAATCATCTGGTTGGACAGAAAAATGACCATATTCTGTAAAAGTAAGAGAGAAGAAGGAGATCCAGGATAGAAGTATGTAACTGGGGAGGATATGATCAGTTTTCTGAATGAAGCCATTTAATGACGGACACAAAAAGCAGAGATTTTATCTGTGCTCCATCAACCTACTGCTAAAAAAGTTGGTAATTTGATTCAAATTAATTTTAAAGACATTTCTCATTCTGTCCTAAAACACGGTCATGAACTAAAGACAGTCACAGTCCAACCTTCAGGGAGAAATTATGGACATATGTTACAGACAGAAAACGTCTCAAGGATGGTTCAGACTGGGATGAAGAATAAAAACCATTCGCTTCAAGCTCTTTAGAACTGGAGCGACTCAGATACGGGATTTATATTAATCTTGGAACATGTTTCATTATATTTCTCCACCTGTTTCCTGTTTTCATGGAAATACGTGTTAAAAAACCAGATGTGAACAATTATGTTCAGTTAGAGGCTTCTTCAGATCCACTGCGCCAGATCATGGTACAGGAGGTCGTTTCTGTCCACAGATGCAGCTCTACACACAACTTCATCATAATAACTGATGAATGGAGAAAAGAAATCATTCATGTCATGCTGTGGCATTCCTGTTCAGGATTAATACAGTTCAGATCTATGACACCCAGACAGAGCTGGTGGAGAGCACCGCTGACATCTAAATTCCACAGACACTACAGTTTGATTCATTTCTAGGCAGAAACAACAGAAATCTGTGTTTCTGGACTCTAGGTTGTGGTCCAGTCCTGACTGGTTTACCTGGGAGACGTGCAGCACAGCTTTCACGTTGACACTGAACAATCTGAAGAACGTGAACACAGCAGGTTAGAATGATGTTATTCCTGCTTCCTTACATCAGGAGCTCACACACACTGCATCACTGCAACATTTTCAACAAACTCAGGAACATGGTCTGATACCAGCAGCCATCCATCAACAGCAGCTGCACACTAACATCTGAAACTTCAGCATGATGGTTAAATTATTAATTTTCTGTCTTATTTAACTTTAACTTAATCTGACTCCTTAATATTTTATATGTCACAATGTCAGACAGAAACTTGGAAAACATTTACAACCTCAGTTCCAACAAAGTCAGTTCTCTGTGTAAAATGTAAATGAAGGAAGAATTTAATGATGTCCAGTTCTCATGAAGCCATATTATATTCCCAGCAGAAGATAAACAACATGTCAGTTGATGAAATTAGATTTTCATTTTCATTTTACACAGAGATGTGGCTTTTCAGGGACTGGGGTTTTACTTTTTGGAACTGGTCCAGATTCACTGGGAAGGAAAATAACTGAACTTGGACTAATAATGTTCTCTGACAGTGAATCCTTTCCTGATGTGTTTGGTGGTGCAGCTTCTTATGCTGTGACAAGAGACTCATATTGGTCTTACTGGTCAAACTGGTCAGGGGTGACCTCCAAAAATGGCTGCAGTTTGGCACAAGCAGCGTTATTCACCAGCAGGTCGATGGGGCCGACGTTCTGCAGGGCGGCCTCTGTGGCAGCCCAGTCCGCCAGGTCCACACACACCGGAGTGATGGAGTCACACTGGAGGAGAAACCCGACAGAAAGCAGAAGTCAGCGCGGCGGGAGGTGACACATTCAGTCCTGAAACATCCAACTGGTACTTTATATCCAACCACCACAGAGCAACATTAAAATACAAAGAAAAGTCCAACACCCACGCTTCACACGGTCAGAGGGTCCAACACCCACGCTTTACAAGGTGGGAGGGTCCAACACCCACGCTTTACACGCTAAGAGGGTCCAACACCCACGCTTTACACGCTAAGAGGGTCCAACACCCACGCTTTACACGGTCAGAGGGTCCAACACCCACGCTTTGCAAATGTGAGAGGGTCCAACACCCACGCTTTACACGCTAAGAGGGTCCAACACCCACGCTTTACACGCTAAGAGGGTCCAACACCCACGCTTTACACGGTCAGAGGGTCCAACACCCACGCTTTACAAGGTGAGAGGGTCCAACACCCACGCTTTGCAAGGGAGAGGGTCCAACACCCACGCTTTACACGCTAAGAGGGTCCAACACCCACGCTTTACACGGTAAGAGGGTCCAACACCCACGCTTTACAAGGTGAGAGGGTCCAACACCCACGCTTTGCAAATGTGAGAGGGTCCAACACCCACGCTTTACACGCTAAGAGGGTCCAACACCCACGCTTTACACGGTCAGAGGGTCCAACACCCACGCTTCACACGGTCAGAGGGTCCAACACCCACGCTTTACAAGGTGAGAGGGTCCAACACCCACGCTTTGCAAATGTGAGAGGGTCCAACACCCACGCTTTACACGCTAAGAGGGTCCAACACCCACGCTTTACACGGTCAGAGGGTCCAACACCCACGCTTTGCAAGGTGAGAGGGTCCAACACCCACGCTTTACACGGTCAGAGGGTCCAACACCCACGCTTTACACGGTGAGAGGGTCCAACACCCACGCTTTACAAGGTGAGAGGGTCCAACACCCACGCTTTGCAAATGTGAGAGGGTCCAACACCCACGCTTTACACGCTAAGAGGGTCCAACACCCACGCTTCACACGGTCAGAGGGTCCAACACCCACGCTTTACAAGGTGAGAGGGTCCAACACCCACGCTTTGCAAATGTGAGAGGGTCCAACACCCACGCTTTACACGCTAAGAGGGTCCAACACCCACGCTTTACACGGTCAGAGGGTCCAACACCCACGCTTTACACGGTCAGAGGGTCCAACACCCACGCTTTGCAAGGTGAGAGGGTCCAACACCCACGCTTTACACGGTCAGAGGGTCCAACACCCACGCTTTACAAGGTGAGAGGGTCCAACACCCACGCTTTGCAAATGTGAGAGGGTCCAACACCCACGCTTTACACGCTAAGAGGGTCCAACACCCACGCTTTACACGGTCAGAGGGTCCAACACCCACGCTTTGCAAATGTGAGAGGGTCCAACACCCACGCTTTACACGCTAAGAGGGTCCAACACCCACGCTTTACACGCTAAGAGGGTCCAACACCCACGCTTTGCAAGGTGAGAGGGTCCAACACCCACGCTTTACACGGTCAGAGGGTCCAACACCCACGCTTTACACGGTGAGAGGGTCCAACACCCACGCTTTACAAGGTGAGAGGGTCCAACACCCACGCTTTGCAAATGTGAGAGGGTCCAACACCCACGCTTTACACGCTAAGAGGGTCCAACACCCACGCTTCACACGGTCAGAGGGTCCAACACCCACGCTTTACACGCTAAGAGGGTCCAACACCCACGCTTTGCAAATGTGAGAGGGTCCAACACCCACGCTTTACACGCTAAGAGGGTCCAACACCCACGCTTTACACGGTCAGAGGGTCCAACACCCACGCTTTACACGGTCAGAGGGTCCAACACCCACGCTTTGCAAGGTGAGAGGGTCCAACACCCACGCTTTACACGGTCAGAGGGTCCAACATGGTGAGAGGTGCTTATTACAACTGCATCTGTCATCAGATGTTAAATGCATAGAAACCAACAGATGACGTTATTCGTCACTGTTGATGTAGAACATTACATGCTGTATTCATGAAGGTTAGCTTACACTTAACATTTGTCAGCAATTCACCCCCCACACACACTGCCACCCAGACCAACCCACATCCCCCACACTTTTGAAAAGCATGCCACACCCTTGACCTAAACTATTATTATTATTATTATTATTATTATTATTATTATTATTATTATTATTATCATCATCATCATTATTATTATTACTATTATGATTATTATTATTATTATTATTATTTATTATTATTATTACAGAGGTAGACTCACATTGGCCTGGCTAAACCACAATGCTTAACATGTTCTTAAATGATATGCATGAAGCTGTTTTGTAAAGGAATGGACAGGACTTCACTTTGGTAAGTCAGAAAAATGTTCCAAACATAATTTGTTCTTTGTATTAAATGTCTGTTTTAACCCAAATGATGTGGTGCCTGACCTACATGCAATAGGACATAAATAAAGAAATGAAAATAAACAGATGAAAAAAAAAAGAGAACATCAACCAGAGTTCATGTTCAGGACCTGACCGTCCAATCAGAGGATAGCTGAGTGATGAAGGAAACACCTGTACCTCCTGCACCAGACTGTTCAGGTCCGCCTGAGTCCGTGTGACAGCAGTGACCTTCGCCCCGCAGCGAGCCAGAGCCAACGCTGTCGCACGGCCGATTCCTGAAACATCCAGAAACATGGAGACGGATCACACACAGAACCACAGAATCACACACACACACACACTCCTCAGCTCTGGGTGTGACCAAATCCACATCCTGAATGTGTTTCATCTCCGGTTATCAGAACATTCGGAGAAAATCCAGGAACAGACGTGAAGATGTGGAGCTTCTTAGTGGCAGCTGTAGCTCAGGAGGAAGAGCAGCCACCATCCACGGATGTATGAAGATTCCTGACTGAGCCACATTCTAAGTGTCCCTGAACTCCACATCTCCTCGTACGTGTTCCTCTGGGTATGAACAAGTGTGACTGGGTGATTGTGGCATGAAGCGTTAAAAGTGTCAAATAAATCTAGATGAACGCTGTACAAATACCCAAAATACACATGCAGCCCATTTCCACATTTCTCCATCCTGTCAGGATGCTCTGACCCCAAACACATACCAGGACAATTACCTCCCACCACAAGAACATAAATCCTGACATGATCTACAAAACCAGGAACTCACATGAAATATATCATTCATGACAAGAGAAAACACATACTTTGTCTGGAAGCAGGACGGCATTTTCAGCTGTGCTTCGGGTCATGTGGGCTGTGGGATTTGTGGAATTCTTCCCACAGATCCATCAGATCAGTGTGTGTGGAGTCAAGAGGTCAGGTGAGCACCTCACACACAACAAGACTATTTACATATTTACACTTTTCCTCATTTACAGTTAATGCTACTATTTACCTGCTATCCTCACAAAAAAAGAAAATGTGATAAATAATGCTGTTATCATGGATCATTGTGGATTTACCAGATAGATCTGAATAAAACTACATTTAGTGGCTGGATTGTAAACCTCCTGGACGGGATAGAAATGCCTGGAAAACATCCGTAGATCAGCTAAAGGGTAAAATATCCATCACATTTACCCCAGAGAGCTACACACCACCGCTCCTGAGACCCTGACGGTGGTAGAAGAGGTGAAGCTCTGGGAGATCTGGTGGAGTGTTATGGGTTAATTTTAATAAACGCTTTTACGTAGGCTTAAAACGGGAAATGGTTCACTTTCGTAGTAAACAGTAAAAAAAAGAATTACCGTCCATCTGAAAATGAAACCCTAAAACCAGGCAATGCCTAGCTTTGTAATGGATTTTAGATTGTTTTTACAATGCAGGTTTAATGTAACTGGACCGTTGAAACTGCGGAAACACGGCAGGAAATGCCATTAAAGGGTTAAAGTTCTTAAAATTCTCTCCATAAATGGTAGTTTGGAGAAGTAGCCTATTTTTAAAAATGTGCAGGGAAATGTATAAGCTTTGTAGGGGGCGTTATAAAGAGCAGCGGCTCTGGGAGGGTCTGCAGATGAGCAGCTCCTCACTAACCTACGAGATCATCCTTAACCAGGTAGAGTTCAGCGACCGCACGTGATCGCGCGGGGTGCAGTGACGTACAAGAAGTCATGAAAAGGTCACGTGACGTGCCAGTTTTCGGTACCTTTTCCTGCACCGGTGACCAGGGCCCGTTTGCCTGCAAATGAGATCTCCATGTCGGTCTGCTTCAGCTTCGAAGAGGAGGCGGAAACAGGTAGAGGGTCACACCGGAGTCACGTGACTGCTTGGAGCGAAACTCAACACCTTGAAGGGACGGGATGGAATTCTGACAGGTGGAGGCTGGAGCAGAGGTGGAGGAAGCTGAATGTCTGCGCAGGACTCTGACCCCACATGTCCCAATCTGTACACACTCAATCCCCTTCTCGGTTTTCCTCGCGCCCAAAGACCCTCCCACCGGAAATATGAAAGGCCTCAGACTGAACATGTGACAGACTTATGGAACCTCTGAAGTGCCAGATATTTATTTATTTATAAAACATTTCTATAAACAGTGTTACATTTGTAAATCTTCCCAGAACGGGGAGCATCCTGTCTCAGAGTGATGCAGGAAAACTAGTCCATGAAATTATTTCCAGATTTTACGACTAATTCCTGATTATTGTTCTGTGTCAGAAATGTCCTAAAGTCTCCGTCTTAATGCTGCAGCGAGGGTTCTGATGGGGATCATCATCAGAGATCATGTTTCTCCAGTTTTATCTCCTCTTCATCAGCTTCCTGTTGAATCCAGAATAGAATTTAAACCCACACTGGATAGCTTTCTGACCTTAAAACTTAAAACTCTGGCTCATTTGATGCCACACTGATGTTGATTATTTAAACTCCTGTGATTGCCCTGCAGCGTTCTGAGGCCTAGAAAACACATTTCTCTACTTTTTTCTGTCCTAGAGCAACACATTACAGCTGTTTCACTGTGCTGCACCGCATCACATGACAGGAACCAGATAGCAAAACGTGAAATCAAGTCTGATGCACAAAGAACAAAAGAAACACAAGCAGGCGTTGTCAGTGGAAGAAAGTAATAAGAAAGACAGAGCAAGAAATGAGACGAGTCAAGATCAGACTGACTTTTACTGGCTGGAGAGATCTCAGAGAAGAGACAGCATGAAGATGGATGCTCAGAGCATCACAGTTTCACTTTCAGACTGCAGGTCTACTGGTGGTTCCTAGAGGTTCTAAAAGTAGAATGGGAGACAGAACCTTCAGTAATCAGACCCTCTCTGTGGAACCAGCTCCCAATTTAACTTCAGGTATCAGACCTTCTGTACCTTCAGATCATCGTCAAACTTTCCTTCCTGATAAATCTTATAGCAGGTCTGGCTTGGTGACCCTGATTCATCTTTAAGTCCTGCTGTTATAGACTGAGGCTGCTGGGGGACGTCCCATGATGCACTGGGCTCCTCTCTGCTCTCTTTACTCTCCATGTAGAAATCTGTTGTTGTCATTCGTGTTTCTCTTCTTTCTCAGCAGGAATCCGTTCTGAATTCTGCTGCTGGTTGACCCCTCTTTCCTGTCATTTCCACCCCTAATCGGTCCAGCAAGATGGCGTCCGTCCTTCTTCTGATGGAGGTTTTCCTTCCTGGTTCTGGTCCTGATGGAGGTTTTCCTTCCTGGTTCTGGTCCTGATGGAGATTTTTCTTCCTGGTTCTGGTTCTTATCTAGGTCATTTTTATTGACTGGCTTTTATTACAAGTTGACCTAAACATTTTTCTTTTTTTTTAACTGTCGTTATCTTAGTTTGGTTTTGTTTTATTTGCTTTATTTCATGGTTCTATCATTCTTCACTTTGTTTTAGAGGAGCTGTTGTTTGTAACGCACTTTGGGCAGCATGGTTGAAATGTGCTATATAAATAAACCTGACCTTTTATTAATTAGTTTAAATGAACAGTTATCATTTTTAAAATGATTTTCCAGATTAATTCTTTATTTTATAATAATCTGAAATGTGGAAAGACCTGAAGCGAACACAGGTCCGGTAATCGCTCGGATCATTGTCCTCAGAACAAAAGGAAAATGTTCTTCGTGTAATGATGTTATTTTCTTGCAGATTATAATTTTCATCATTATTCTGCTGAATTACGCCAAATAAAATGAGACACTGAGTATTTCAGGCCAACTCACACGCTAAGAAAATATCAATATTCCCCCAGTCTGCTTTATTTAAATATAATAAATAATGAATCTTGGTCTCCTGATTCTTCAGATTTAAATCTCAGCCTGCTGTTTGGCATCCTGATCGCTGGCTGACAGGAATACACACCACCACATTCTTCCAGATCTCCCATCAGACCCGCAGCAGGTGGATTTAAACTTTCCTCCAGAAAAAAGTGAAACAAGTTTCTGTAAATCAGCTGATTTCTCATGAAGTTTCTTCACTCTGATTTTCTGAGAAAACGACAGCAGTCCTGAAAAATCTCTTTTATTCTTTCTGAAACATCACAATACATCAGCTGCTGGGCGTACATCATCATCATCGTCGTCCTTCACTGGCCTGCAGTGGGACGTGCTTTTGGACTCTTGTGCAAACAGGTGGACCGGTTCTTCCCACAGACATGTTTAATAAGAAGAAACAGATGTGGGTTTGAGTGGAGAGGAAGACCTGCTGCAGCCTTCCTCCTCCGGTTTCCATCAGGTTTAAGAAAAAGTTTGAAGCAACGCTCGTCACCTCATCATGAAGATCCCGTGAGGAGTCGGAACCACGCTCACGCTTCACAGGACCGGCATGCAGCCTGCTCTGCCACAGAACCCGTCCTGGACCCGGGTCCTGCAGAACCAACAACACTGATGCATTCAGGGACTGGACAAAAATATGTCTGGAACATATCTCATGTTTGACTCCGCCCACCGATTGTGACCTGAACACCTGACAGCCAGAAACACAGGAAGTGACATCATTCAGGTAGTGCAAACCATAAACACTCAGGAAAAATAAAATGGTAAATAAAGAGACGAGTTCATGAAAGCATCATGAGTCGGTGAAGCATCATTTACACATCATCATCATCATCATCTGCCTGATTACACGTACCATCAACTATCAGCTCAGTTCATTCAAGAACCACAGCATCCTCAAACAGAAGGCGAAGCTAATATAACACTGACCTGGCTTTCACAGAGTAATATAAAATACTTCATCAGACACGTATCGTCTCATGAGAAGACCCAGTTTCAGAGACAAGAGAAAAACATGTCTGAACAGGAGCTGAATGTTAATTCATCTACATTTAAAACAGAAACTGAATGCGTCAACCGACTGGAGGAGGAAACTGCCCAGTTTAGTAAATTTGGACCTCAGGGTGGGACGCCGTCATTGTGGGGTCAAATCAACCATAAAAAACCTGAATGAGCAGGAACACTGCAGCAGGGAAATTCTCACCAGGAACCGAACCATCCAGCACAGAATTTCCCACAATATGAAACCTTCATGAACATTTGAGGCAAAGCAAATATGATCAATTTTTCCTTCCTAAAACACACGTATGTGCTTAATATCGTCCTTTAATGTTCTTGTTGGGAGGTGAGAGAGAACAACCGGGCTTAAACCACCTCCTATAGCTGCACCAAAGCTCCCGGAAACAAGTCCAGGTCTGAGGCTCTGACATTTTAAACTTAGACCAGGGAGATAAGGTGTAGTGTTAACTCCATCCACACCGAGCCTACGAGGAAAACCAGGAAGTCTGCTGCAGCAGTTCCTGGTCCAGTTTTCTACACTTTTACAGAGTAGCTGCAGAGAAAAGACCAAAGACAAACCGCTTTCTCCTCGTTCATTCTGGACTTTCACATCAGTTATTTCTGTGATGCAATTAATGGACTATTGTGGATTTTTAAGTTCTCTACCATGTCCCTTTTAGAGGCTCCTCCAGATCTCCATTTGGTTCTGGTTCCAGCAGAGGAAAAGGGGGTTGAGGAGAGGACTTCATGTTTCTGGTTTGTGGAAAAGCTGATGGGATCATTCGCTGTCACATTCACCCAGAATCAACTTCACTTTAATAAATCTGGTACAAACATGAGGCGGACAGGATTCAAGATCCTGGATTCAGGAACCAGAAACCAGGAACCAGGATCCAACTGAAAAGTTGCAGCAGCTTCCTCTGCGCTCCGGCTTTCACTCAGCAGCTTCCAGACATTTTAATCAAGCAGGCTCAGGGTGCAGCTTTGGAGACGCTGAAGGTTTCCACCTGAATGATCCAGGTGTGGCAGAGGGGGCGGTCTCAGTGCTCAGGGTGGGACTCTGGACACCACCCAGTGTCTGGATACAGGAGGCAGTGGATCGCCTTAAACCTGCAGAATGACCAGAGAAAATCAGTGAGAACAGGTTGATCCAGGAAACATCACCTACAGTAAAACAGAACCAGGTTTGAGTCGTTGGAGTGCCTACCGAGGTGATCCACCATGAGCCCTTGAGCAAGGCAGCCCACTGCTCTCTAGTACATCTAGAGATGGGTTAATTCAAAGCCGCATTTCCCAATCAGGATTAAGAAAGTAAAAATTAATTATTACTTTTGGCCACTATTCTGGTTGTGTTACCCCATATTTTCCTTGAACAGCCAGGGGATGTAGCGCGTGTAGCGCATGCTTTGCATGTATGTGCTCCAGGGTTCAATCCCCGGGATCTGCAGCCCCAAGGGAGGCATGAGCCAGTGTTTTCTGAGGGCCGGTTCCAAGCCCAGATAAATGCAGAGAAATTGAGTCAGGAAATGCATCCAGCGTAAAACATGACACATAAAATACATCCTACAACTTCCATACCAGGTCAGGTGGAAGCGGATGAGTCGCTGTGGCGACCCCCGAGGGGAAAAATAAGAAAGTGTTTGCCTTGAAAAAACTTACTGTAATTTCATTTTCTTACATAATGTCACCATTATTTATATATATATTTTTAAAGTCTTAGGACCAGAAAGGTGGTAAATTGAAGCATCCTACAAGGGTTAAAGAGGCTCCTCAAAACAAATCTCATGTTATCTGACATGAATGTCTGAATGAAAAGATGAAGTTGACGTCTCCACAGTAAGCAGAGTTATGTGTGGAGCGTAGACGTTAGGTACCGAACCACAGAAGGACCAATAAGACAAAGTGCAGGCAGCATGATGCTCTGCAGCATGATGAACTTCATCAGAAATTCATCATAAAAACCCCAAATCATCAGCTAGATGCTGACCATCTATCTCACTATAACTACCCGTTAACAGCTGGTTATATGTGGTATTACAGACATTGCTCTGCTCCCACCTGGAGGATCCCAGGTAGACTCAGTATTCCCCTAGTCCACCTTTAGACAAACTTCCAGCTGAAGCTGTTTGGAAAATGTCCCAACAGGAATTTGAAGTGGACATAATTTTACCGAATGTCTGGTAAACATTAATGGTTAAAGTCTGCAGAGTAAAAGCAGAGTTTACAGATCTCCTCCAGCAGGAAGCACTGACCACTCTGCAGCTGGATCACATCTGTGAGCTGCCCTCACTTCTGCAAGGTTTCAGCTAAACAACTAAGAAGTGTCCAAAGTTTTAGGACGAACCAAGAAGGAATTTCAGACTCTTCTTCCCTGTGTCAGCCTAGGACTGTTAGCTTGGATAAAAGATAAAACCACAGCCACTTCATTTACTGCCGTCTGTCAGATTTCTCAGCAGCTGACCAAAATGATGCTGAACGAGCTAAAAACCATCTTCCAGGTTCCAGAAGCAGCAGCAGATTTATCTTCATGGTTTGGAATTCCACGTTCAGCTGGAGCTCTCCATGTGGTTTTGTCCCATCTCCAGCTGTGGTGGGATAAACACCGCAGCAGTTATGGAAAAATGTGCAATATTATTCAGAAGACGAGTGCAAATATTTACAGCATTTTACTGTCCTTTTTTATTTACTTTTACGTTTAATCCCAGTATAAACCAGTCTGTAGCAGCTTTTAATCCCAGCATAAACCAGTGTGTAGCAGCTTTTAATCCCAGGATAAACCAGTCTAGCAGCTTTTAATCCCAGTATAAACCAGTTTGTAGCAGCTTTTAATCCCAGTATAAACCAGTCTGTAACAGCTTTTAATCCCAGTATAAACCAGTCTGTAACAGCTTTTAATCCCAGTATAAACCAGTCTGTAGCAGCTTTTAATCCCAGTATAAACCAGTGTGTAGCAGCTTTTAATCCCAGTATAAACTAGTCTGTAGCAGCTGTTAATCCCAGTATAAACCAGTCTGTAGCATCTTTTAATCCCAGTATAAACCAGTTTGTAACAGCTTTTAATCCCAGTATAAACCAGTCTGTAGCAGCTTTTAATCCTAGTATAAACCAGTCTGTAGCAGCTGTTAATCCCAGTATAAACCAGTCTGCAGCATCTTTTAATCCCAGTATAAACCAGTCTGTAGCAGCTTTTAATCCCAGTATAAACCAGTCTGTAACAGCTGTTAATCCCAGTATAAACCAGTCTGTAACAGCTGTTAATCCCAGTATAAACCAGTCTGCAGCATCTTTTAATCCCAGTATAAACCAGTGTGTAGCAGCTTTTAATCCCAGTATAAACCAGTCTGTAACAGCTTTTAATCCCAGTATAAACCAGTCTGCAGCATCTTTTAATCCCAGTATAAACCAGTCTGTAGCAGCTTTTAATCCCAGTATAAACCAGTCTGTAACAGCTGTTAATCCCAGTATAAACCAGTCTGTAGCATTTTTTAATCCCAGTATAAACCAGTCTGTAACAGCTTTTAATCCCAGTATAAACCAGTCTGTAGCAGCTTTTAATCCCAGTATAAACCAGTCTGTAGCAGCTTTTAATCCCAGGATAAACCAGTCTGTAACAGCTTTTAATCCCAGTATAAACCAGTCTGTAGCATCTTTTAATCCCAGTATAAACCAGTCTGCAACAGCTTTTAATCCCAGTATAAACCAGTCTGCAGCAGCTTTTAATCCCAGTATAAACCAGTCTGCAGCAGCTTTTAATACCAGTATAAACCAGTCTGTAGCAGCTTTTAATCCCAGTATAAACCAGTCTGTAACAGCTTTTAATCCCAGTATAAACCAGTCTGTAGCAGCTTTTAATCCCAGTATAAACCAGTCTGTAGCAGCTGTTAATCCCAGTATAAACCAGTCTGTAGCATCTTTCAATCCCAGTATAAACCAGTCTGTAACAGCTTTTAATCCCAGTATAAACCAGTCTGTAGCAGCTTTTAATCCCAGTATAAACCAGTCTGTAACAGCTGTTAATCCCAGTATAAACCAGTCTGTAGCATTTTTTAATCCCAGTATAAACCAGTCTGTAGCAGCTTTTAATCCCAGTATAAACCAGTCTGTAGCAGCTTTTAATCCCAGGATAAACCAGTCTGTAACAGCTTTTAATCCCAGTATAAACCAGTCTGTAGCATCTTTTAATCCCAGTATAAACCAGTCTGCAACAGCTTTTAATCCCAGTATAAACCAGTCTGCAGCAGCTTTTAATCCCAGTATAAACCAGTCTGTAGCAGCTTTTAATCCCAGTAGAAACCAGTCTGTAACAGCTTTTAATCCCAGTAGAAACCAGTCTGTAGCAGCTTTTAATCCCAGTATAAACCAGTCTGTAGCAGCTGTTAATCCCAGTATAAACCAGTCTGTAGCATCTTTTAATCCCAGTATAAACCAGTCTGTAACATCTTTTAATCCCAGTATAAACCAGTCTGTAGCAGCTTTTAATCCCAGTATAAACCAGTCTGTAGCAGCTGTTAATCCCAGTATAAACCAGTCTGTAGCATCTTTTAATCCCAGTATAAACCAGTCTGTAGCAGCTTTTAATCCCAGTATAAACCAGTCAGTAACAGCTTTTAATCCCAGAATAAACCAGTCTGTAGCAGCTTTTAATCCCAGTATAAACCAGTGTGTAGCAGCTTTTAATCCCAGTATAAACTAGTCTGTAGCAGCTTTTAATCCCAGTATAAAGCAGTCTGTAACAGCTTTTAATCCCAGTATAAACCAGTCTGTAGCATCTTTTAATCCCAGTATGAAGCAGTCTGTAGCATCTTTTAATCCCAGTATGAAGCAGTCTGTAACAGCTTTTAATCCCAGTATATACCAGTCTGTAGCAGCTTTTAATCCCAGGATAAACCAGTCTGTAACAGCTTTTAATCCCAGTATAAACCAGTCTGTAGCAGCTTTTAATCCCAGTATAAACCAGTCTGTAGCATCTTTTAATCCCAGTATAAAGCAGTCTGTAACAGCTTTTAATCCCAGTATAAACCAGTCTGTAGCAGCTTTTAATCCCAGTATAAACCAGTCTGTAGCATCTTTTAATCCCAGTATGAAGCAGTCTGTAACAGCTTTTAATCCCAGTATATACCAGTCTGTAGCAGCTTTTAATCCCAGTATAAACCAGTCTGTAGCATCTTTTAATCCCAGTATAAAGCAGTCTGTAACAGCTTTTAATCCCAGTATAAACCAGTCTGTAGCATCTTTTAATCCCAGTATGAAGCAGTCTGTAACAGCTTTTAATCCCAGTATATACCAGTCTGTAGCAGCTTTTAATCCCAGGATAAACCAGTCTGTAACAGCTTTTAATCCCAGTATAAACCAGTCTGTAGTATCTTTTAATCCCAGTATAAACCAGTCTGCAACAGCTTTTAATCCCAGTATAAACCAGTCTGCAACAGCTTTTAATCCCAGTATAAACCAGTCTGCAGCAGCTTTTAATCCCAGTATAAACCAGTCTGTAGCAGCTTTTAATCCCAGTATAAACCAGTCTGTAACAGCTTTTAATCCCAGTATAAACCAGTGTGTAGCAGCTTTTAATCCCAGTATAAACCAGTCTGTAGCAGCTTTTAATCCCAGCATAAACCAGTGTGTAGCAGCTTTTATTCCCAGTATAAACCAGTCTGTAGCAGCTTTTAATCCCAGTATAAACCAGTCTGTAACAGCTTTTAATCCCAGTATAAACCAGTCTGTAGCAGCTTTTAATCCCAGTATAAACCAGTCTGTAGCAGCTTTTAATCCCAGCATAAACCAGTGTGTAGCAGCTTTTATTCCCAGTATAAACCAGTCTGTAGCAGCTTTTAATCCCAGTATAAACCAGTCTGTAACAGCTTTTAATCCCAGTATAAACCAGTCTGTAGCAGCTTTTAATCCCAGTATAAACCAGTGTGTAGCAGCTTTTAATCCCAGTATAAACCAGTGTGTAGCAGCTTTTAATCCCAGTATAAACCAGTCTGTAACAGCTTTTAATCCCAGTATAAACCAGTCTGTAACAGCTTTTAATCCCAGTATAAACCAGTCTGTAACAGCTTTTAATCCCAGTATAAACCAGTCTGTAGCAGCTTTTAATCCCAGTATAAACCAGTCTGTAGCAGCTTTTAATCCCAGTATAAACCAGTCTGTAGCAGCTTTTAATCCCAGTATAAACCAGTCTGTAGCAGCTTTTAATCCCAGTATAAACCAGTCTGTAACAGCTTTTAATCCCAGTATAAACCAGTCTGTAGCAGCTTTTAATCCCAGTATAAACCAGTCTGTAGCAGCTTTTAATCCCAGCATAAACCAGTGTGTAGCAGCTTTTATTCCCAGTATAAACCAGTCTGTAGCAGCTTTTAATCCCAGTATAAACCAGTCTGTAACAGCTTTTAATCCCAGTATAAACCAGTCTGTAGCAGCTTTTAATCCCAGTATAAACCAGTGTGTAGCAGCTTTTAATCCCAGTATAAACCAGTGTGTAGCAGCTTTTAATCCCAGTATAAACCAGTCTGTAACAGCTTTTAATCCCAGTATAAACCAGTCTGTAACAGCTTTTAATCCCAGTATAAACCAGTCTGTAACAGCTTTTAATCCCAGTATAAACCAGTCTGTAGCAGCTTTTAATCCCAGTATAAACGAGTCTGTAACAGCTTTTAATCCCAGTATAAACCAGTGTGTAGCAGCTTTTAATCCCAGTATAAACCAGTCTGTAGGAGTTTTTAATCCCAGTATAAACCAGTCTGTAGCAGCTTTTAATCCCAGTATAAACCAGTCTGTAGCAGCTTTTAATCCCAGTATAAACCAGTGTGTAGCAGCTTTTAATCCCAGTATAAACCAGTCTGTAGCAGCTTTTAATCCCAGTATAAACCAGTGTGTAGCAGTTTTTAATCCCAGTATAAACCAGTCTGTAGCAGCTTTTAATCCCAGTATAAACCAGTCTGTAGCAGCTTTTAATCCCAGTATAAACCAGTGTGTAGCAGCTTTTAATCCCAGTATAAACCAGTGTGTAGCAGTTTTTAATCCCAGTATAAACCAGTCTGTAGCAGCTTTTAATCCCAGTATAAACCAGTCTGTAGCAGCTTTTAATCCCAGTATAAACCAGTCTGTAGCAGCTTTTAATCCCAGTATAAACCAGTGTGTAGCAGCTTTTAATCCCAGTATGAACCAGTGTGTAGCAGCTTTTAATCCCAGTATAAACCAGTGTGTAGCAGCTTTTAATCCCAGTATAAACCAGTGTGTAGCAGTTTTTAATCCCAGTATAAACCAGTCTGTAGCAGCTTTTAATCCCAGTATAAACCAGTCTGTAGCAGCTTTTAATCCCAGTATAAACCAGTCTGTAGCAGCTTTTAATCCCAGTATAAACCAGTGTGTAGCAGCTTTTAATCCCAGTATGAACCAGTCTGTAACAGCTTTTAATCCCAGTATAAACCAGTGTGTAGCAGCTTTTAATCCCAGTATGAACCAGTGTGTAGCAGCTGTCAGACTGGGAGGTAAAATGATGTAAAATGAATGTATGAATAGATTTAGCAGCATAAAGGTCGGCCAGAAGAAGAAAGCAGAATTTATTACTAACAGAACTTTGTAGAAATAACACACAGACCAACAGTGACCAAACCTTTTCTCATCTCATCGTTCTCTCAAGTTTTGGCTTTCAGGAGAAAAAATATTGTTATTGAAACAAACACACAACAGAAACTATTTCCATGTTTCCACTTTTTCCTCATTTCCAGTTATTCCTGCTACTATTTACCTGCTATCCTCACTAAACCAACTCCAGCTCAGCTGCTTTGTGGCGCCACCGTGCATCAGAAACGTCTTCTTGGCTTTATTCCAGCCATAGAGGAGCATTATTTTTCTTCTTTTCACACACACATAGAACTTTCTGCTCACTGGTTGATCTTTGGCTGCTCCTGATTGGACGTTACCGTCAATCTAAGCTCTCTGATTGGTGGAAAGTCTGACAGGAAGTGGCTTCATCATCATGTCCAGGTCTAAATAGAGGTCTCTTAGCAACATAGTAGTGATGGTGATGTTTTTATGGTGAAATGTGATAAATAATGCTGTTATCATGGATCATTGTGGATTTACCAGATAGAGTCTCTGAATAAAACTACATTTAGTGGCTGGATTGTAAACCTCCTGGACGGGATAGAAATGTCTGGTAAACTAATGTTTCCCTGATGCAACACACCTGATTAAAATTAAATGGATTGCTGACTAGCTCTGCACAAGTCTGTTAATGAGCCATTAACATGAGACAGGTGTGTTGAAACAGGGAAACATAGAAAGTCTGCAGGACAGTGGGCCTTGAGGACCGGAGACCCCTGACCCCTGATGGGTGAGCTATCTATCATAACTTACCCCACAGAGTTAAACACTACTGTTCCTGAGACACTGGTGATGATAGGGATCTATGAGTTTAAAGGTTTTGTTTACCTGGTGGGGTCCTCAGCCAGAGAGAAGCTTCCAGCAACACTGACCACATTTCTTCTGTTCTCAAAGCCTCCATAACTGAGAGTCACCTGATAATACATTACATAACATAAACAGAAGGAATCTAAAGGCTTACAAAGATTTCACAAACTCCAGAGTTCCCTCCATCTTTTCTCTGGACCACATCCACTCACCTGATCCAGCACAGTGTCAACAGGTAGCTTCTGCAGGTTCTCCAGGTGGGAGTGGAACAGGTGAGTGTGTGTCAGTGTCACCTCCAGCAGGGCCTCGATGATGTAGCCGATGGTGCAGTCATCAGGCAGCCGAATCTTCTCTGCTGTGCTGATGAAATTCCCCAAACTGAAACCAGAGACAGAACTCAGACCTGACCCTTTCAAGATCGCTGTCTTCATCACACTCCTCCAGTGAACGGGTGGGCATGCAGCCTACCTGGCCCACGGGCTCATTTTCAGAGCCAGACCTCGGCTGATGCAGAAGCCTGCTCCACCTGTGGCGAACCAGAACTTTACAGACACCTGAAACAAAATGGAGAGAAACCATCAGCTGAGAGCACCTTCCTCACATCCCACACATGTCTACATGAGTTCCTGTCCTGAACTGATCATGTGATCAACCAAACAGTCACTCAATGTCACAGGCGATGCCGACGTGGTCAGGCCGCTGTGATGTCAGAGGTTGTTTCCATGGGTGGATAAAGAATTAAAGGGCGCAGCATCATTCAGGTCGCACCTCCTTATCAGCATCAACACACATGTAAAGGCCTGATTTTCAACAAAGGTCCTGCATATTTCAGCAAGACCATGTCCCTCGTCTCTCAGAGGATTATGTGCACATGTCTTTAAAGATCTTGCTTTTAATTTAAAAAGGAGTAACAGGATATAAATGAGGAAAGTAGCTTCCAAACTTAGACTCAGCATCTAAACTGTCCTGGAAACATGTTGGTTTATCTTTCAGAGTGAGCCAATAAACTCTTGATAATGATAATAATGAGGAAGCAGACTGACTGATCCATCACTCTTGACCCTCTCTGCAGCCTCGATGGGGTGATCCAGACTGGGCCGGCCCAGGTAGATGTCCTGGCTGTGGTGGTAGGAGGACAGCAGTCGCAGCAGGCTGGGCAGGATCACGTAGTTATCATCATCCATGTGGCAGAACCACCTACAACACGGACACACAACACGTTAACACGGAGACTGTCCACTCACACCTCAACCCCCTCACCCCAACCTTAACCATCACATCCTGAACAGGTTCTAACCCTGACCCTAAAACCAGGTCTGGACCCTCAGAAATCTGTGTGAGGATAAATTACAGTCACATTGTTCATAGGAAGTCCTCATAACACCATAAAAACACACAGTTGTCAGTTGTTTGTTTACAGGCATAAAAACACCCCCATCTCCTGCTGGACTAGTTAACCAGTTAGATAACTAGTTACCGATGCAGACTGGTTACTTTTAGTTACCCGTTAGCTAACATATCTTTGTGGTGTCCCATCAGAAGCATCTGACTCACTTCTTCTGCGACTCGAGGAACTTGTCGTACTCCACGGACATCTTGCAGCACAGAGCCTGTCGGTTATGAGCTGCTGAGCAGTTGGTGTTGATGATGTTGGTTCCTGGACAGAAGGCAACCCGGGTCAGAGACAGCTGGACGGTTATTTCAGATGTAGCTAACATCTTTGCTCCTTTTTCATGTTCCAGGTCCTTACCTGTTCTCACCTGCAGCTCTCTGTCTTCCCCATCAGTGAAGATGTAGGTCTGAAACACAGGAGGACACACTGTTAGTCTGACGTGCACAAACAAAGCCTCTGTTCAGTCCGCAGACTATAAGACAGAGCGCAAACACAAAACATGACAGACATACAAAGAAGTTTCCTAAAACTCCAACATTAGAACCAAGATGGCATTGGTCTGAAAATATGCATAAAATGATCAAAAGAAGTCTGTTTATCAGTGTGTGCTGGATCATGCTTCCTGGTAAGAACTGATCGGGAATTTTCTGACCAGTTACCATCAGGACGGGGATTATTTATCTTCTAAAGAGTTGTTATAACTCTGCAGATATTTATGATAATAGAATATTTCATTTCCACCTCCAGTCAAGACCCAACATGATCAATATCTGCAGTGTTTTAAGAGCTGAGAGGATTTTTAATACAAAGCTGTAAAAACTTTTCTTCTTCTTCTTCTGCAAGCAGCAGATCTGAAAGAATTCCTGCATCCCTGCAGGACAAAGTGATTCCAGCCGGTTTAACTGACTGGAAACCTGGTTACAGTTTACTGATGATCCACAAGACTCTGTAGGGTGAAAACACTGGGTCCTGGACAGGAGAAACAGGCCTGAAACAGTCCTACAGACAGAAACAGAGACAGTTCTGTAGACAGACAGAGACGGTCCTACAGACAGACGGAGACAGTCCTGCAGACAGACACACAGTCCTACAGACAGACACACAGAGACAGGCCTACAGACAGAGACAGTCCAACAGACAGAAACAGTCCTGTAGACAAAGACAGTTCTACAGACAGAAACAGAGACAATCCTACAGACAGAGACAGTCCAACAGACAGAAACAGTCCTGTAGACAAAGACAGTTCTACAGACAGAAACAGAGACAGTGCTGCAGACAGACAGAGACAGTCCTACAGACAGAAACAGAGACAATCCTACAGACAGAGACAGTCCTGCAGACAGAGACAGTCCTACAGACAGAAACAGAGACAATCCTACAGACAGAGACAGTCCAACAGACAGACGGAGACAGTCCTACAGACAGAGACAGTCCAACAGACAGACGGAGACAGTCCTGCAGACAGACACACAGTCCTACAGACAGACACACAGAGACAGGCCTACAGACAGAGACAGTCCAACAGACAGAAACAGTCCTGTAGACAAAGACAGTTCTACAGACAGAAACAGAGACAGTCCTGCAGAGACACTCCTACAGACAGAAACAGAGACAGTCCTACAGACAGACAGAAACAGTCCTACAGACAGACAGAGACAGTTCTGCAGGCAGAGAAGGTCCTACAGACAGAGACAGTCCTACAGAGACAGTCCTGCAGACAGAACCAGAGACAATCATACAGACAGAGACAATCATACAGACAGAGACAGTCCTGCAGACAGAGACAGTCCTACAGACAGACACAGAGACAATCCTACAGACAGAGACAATCCTGCATACAGAGACAATCCTGCATACAGAGACAGTCCTACAGACAGAAACAGTCCTGCATACAGAGACAGTCCTACAGACAGAAACAGAGACAATCCTACAGACAGACAGAGACAGTCCTACAGACAGAAACAGAGACAATCCTACAGACAGAAACAGAGACAGCCCTACAAACAGACAGAAACAGTCCTGCAGACAGAGACAGTCCTACAGACAGAAACAGAGACAATCCTACAGACAGAGACAATCCTACAGACAGAAAGAGACAGTCCTACAGACAAACAGAAACAGTCCTACAGACAGACAGAGACAATCCTACAGACAGACAGAAACAGTCCTGCAGACAGACCTTTGGTGGACTAACATGACCTGTCTTCAGAGCTCTAATAAACTCCACAGGTCACCAGCAGCACCATCAAATATTATTGGCTAATTGGTCTGAAAATGGAGGAACTTTATGGGCAGCTGTAAACCTGACAGCAGTAAAACCAGACAGCAACAGGTTCTCATTATATCTGGGAGAGGAGACCCTACACCAGCAGGTCTGGACCCAGAGCTGGAACGCCAGCTGGCCTGGAACCGGAGCTGGGCCTGGACCCCCTTATTCCTCTGAATGCTGGAAGGGGACAGTTAAAGGTCATTCTGTCCACACTGAGACTCTGTCACAGAGCAGGACCAGATAGTCACTTTTAATGGGTTTTAGATTTGATCCTACAGACGGCCCTCTGGTTAAAGCTCATACTTCAGGTTACTTCAAGGTGAAGCCTCTGACTTTATGTTTCTAAACCTTGTGATAAAAATAATATCTCTGTGTTTAATTTTAAACAGGCCAAAAAACCTTTATTAAGAGTTTTAATAAAACAGAAGGGAAGGAAGCAGCCGGTTCTGCTGTGGTGGTAGACAAATGTGGATCAACCCAGTCCCTAACCTGATCCTTAATTACCACCAGGCCATAGCTCAGCCTGGACTTAGACAGGACTCATCAGAACCCGGTTCACAGCAGGGGAGTTTCGCCCTGATACAAAGAAACATTTTACTGGTTCTGTGGTCGGATTCAACATTAGTGAGAAAAACGGGATCAGACTGGAATCTGTGGCTCTGAGGAAACACCCAGAATCCTCGGAGACAAATCCAACAACATACCAACAAAAACCTGAACAGCTGCTGCACAGAGAGTAGATTTGAGTTTACAGAGACAGTTTTCCAACAGTCCAGCAGATCAACAAATTATGTTAAAACTTGTTTGTTTTTAATTTTTAATCCAAATCTGCAAATTTTAAAGTTTGTCAGCTTGGAAATGGAAAAATAAAGTATTTCAGCAGTTGAAATAAATCCAAAATTCCAACAAAGTCAGGTCTCTAACTAAAACCAGAACCTCATCAACTTATCTTTAATTCCCAGCAGAAGATCACCAACACATCACATGATGAAACTGAGACGTTTCACCATGTGATGAAAATATGAGCTGATAGTGAATCGGATGGAAAAAGTTGGAACAGGAGCAACAAAAGGCTGGAAAAGTACCTGGTACAAACCAGAAACACCTGGAGGAGCATTTGACAACTAATCAGGTTACCTGGCAGCAGGTCAGTAACATGACTGGGTATAAAGGAGCATTTCAGAGAGGCAGAGTCTCTCAGATGGAAAGATGGACAGAGCTTCACCAATCTGAGACAAACTGGATCTAAAACTGTGGAACAATTTCAGAAAAATGTTCCTCAGACTTTGAAGCTCCGCCATCTACAGTGTAGAATATCATCAGTAAATTCAGAGAATCAGAAGGAATCTCTGTATGCATGGGACATGGCTGGATGCTGGTGATCTTCTGCATTAAAAGCAGACATGATTCTCTACTGGAAACCACTGCATGGACTCAGGAAGACTTCCAGAAACTACTGTCTGTGAACACACTTCACCCTGAAACCCACAAATGCAGGTTAAAGCTCCATCATGTAGAGAAGAAGCCAGATGTGAACAGGATCCAGAACCAGCTTCTTCCGTCTTCTCTGGACCAAAGCTCATTAAAAATGGTCAGAGGCAAAGTGGAAACCTGGATGAAGATGTGAACTAGTTTGTGGAAAGCATGGACAGCGTGTCCTGCAGACTAAAGAGGAGAGGGAGCATCCAGCTTGTTATCAGTGGACAGGTGAAAAGCTGCATCTCTGATGGGATGGGGCTGCATTAGTGCCTATGGCGTGGGCAGCTTCCACATCTGTGAAGCTCCATCAATGCTGAAAAGTACATGGAGGCTTTAGAGCAACATCTGCTCCCATCCAGACAACGTCTCTTTCAGGGAAGGACTTGCAGATTTCAGCAAGACGATGCTGAACCACATCCTGCATCCATCACAGCAGCATGGCTTCACAGGAGAAGAGTCCGGCTGCTGAACTGGCCTGCCTGCAGTCCAGACCTTTCACCAGTACACAACATCTGGAGCATCATGGAAGCAGGAATCCAGGTCCAGGACTGGAGAGCAGCTAGAATCCTGCATCAGACCAGAATGAGACAACATTCCTCTCCTAAAACTCCAGCAACTGGTCTCCTCACTTCCCAGACGTTTCCAGACATGTTAGAAGAAGAGGATGCTACACCATGCTGAACATCACCCTGGAACTACTTTTTCCACCATGCTGAACACCACCCTGGAACTACTTTTTACATCATGCTGAACATCACCCTGGAAATACTTTTTACATCATGCTGAACATCACCCTGGAAATACTTTTTACACCGTGCCGAACATCACCCTGGAACTACTTTTTACACCGTGCCGAACACCACCCTGGAACTACTTTTTACACCGTGCCGAACACCACCCTGGAACTACTTTTTCCACCATGCCGAACACCACCCTGGAACTACTTTTTACACCATGCCGAACATCACCCTGGAACTACTTTTTACACCATGCCGAACATCACCCTGGAACTACTTTTTACACCATGCTGAACATCACCCTGGAACTACTTTTTCCACCATGCCGAACACCACCCTGGAACTACTTTTTACACCATGCTGAACATCACCCTGGAACTACTTTTTCCACCATGCCGAACATCACCCTGGAACTACTTTTTACACCATGCCGAACATCACCCTGGAACTACTTTTTACACCATGCCGAACATCACCCTGGAAATACTTTTTACACCGTGCCGAACATCACCCTGGAACTACTTTTTACACCGTGCCGAACGTCACCCTGGAACTACTTTTTACACTGTGCCGAACATCACCCTGGAACTACTTTTTGGAATTGGGGTTGGATAAACATTTATTCCTATTACTCAACAGATAAATCTGTTCTGTGTTCTGAGATCAGCTGATGATGACACGTTTCCGTAAGAAGTTTAACTGAGTTTTTCTTATAGATCTGGGAAGATGCAGATCAGTCACATGACTTTATTGTCAGACCAGAATCAGCTGATGGGTCTGATGCAGGAAGTTAAAAATAAATAAATAAATAAATAAACAAAAATCACTGCATGTGTGCAGATAAACGTTTTGTTTCTTTGTCTGGGCTGGATAAAGTTACCTTTGAATTTAGCATCTTTCTGTACAAACAACATTTCTCTCTGCTTTGAGAGCTGTGAGGTTTTTCTCAGCTGTCCTCACCTGCTCCTTAGCTCGGGACACCCAGGTCTGAATCAGCAGCTCCAGTCTGGACTTGTGGTACTTCCTGGTGGTCTTCACTGCGATGAAAATGTCCTTCAGCTCCAGCGTGTCCAGAGACTTGGACTCTGAAACTGGACCCCCATCAGTTTCAGTTCCTCTCTTTGGACTTTGATTTTCATTCCTGCTCTCTTTGGTCTGGACCAGCCTCCCCTGTGTTTCTGAGCCTCCTGCAGAACCTGCAGGAACCTGGCCATGATGCGACTGCTTCGTTCCTGCAGGTCTGGCTTGGGGTCGAGGCTGAGGCAGGTCCAGCAGGCGAGGCGGGGGCTGGAGGGTCGGGATGAGCAGGAGGAGGAGGCAGCAGAACGCCAGGGAGCAAAGGAAGCAGAACTTACTGAGACTGACTGAAGCTATGTGCATCCTGATGAGCCAAAGACGAAGGTCCATCAGCCTCCAGGGCTGCAGCCGCTTCCAGAACCACCCCGTCCCGTCATTGTGCCATCACAGGGACACCTGCACAGAAACATGCACGCTCAGCGGTGTGCTCAGAGGGAGGAACAGGTTGTGTTCAACACCACAAAACCCAAACCAGAGGAAGTTCTCAGCAACCTCATCACCCACTAAAACCGACCTTCCACCATGTTAGAGGGTTGTTTTCAGTACTCATGCAGCTGTGTGTGTGTGCGCGCGCGCAGATGTGTGTTTAATTATATGTAATTTCCGGTTCTGTTTAAATGGCGATAAGAGCTGGTGGTAACGTGGGCTAATCAGCACAAGCAAAGATCAGACTCAGAATTTATATTAATAAAGGAAGAAAGAAAAACGCGGTTTAGCATGTGGTACACATGCACGCGCTGATGCACCCACACACACAGCTATGTGTGTAGAAGAGACGCTGCAGACTTCCAGAAGTTTTCAGAACTGAATCAGACCCTGAACTCACCATTAAAATGTCCCCAGCTCCTGATATCCAGTCAGGATCAGACCCGAACACAGCTGGAGAACCGTCCTCGGTCTCTGTGTTGGGGATTAAAGGGAGCCGAGCTCACTGCACGGTTCGTCGTCTTCTTTGTTCCAGTCTGGTTTCGGTCCAGTTCTCTGTTCCTGGTCCGCTTCCCTGTCTACATCAGAACCCCACAGTGGCAGGCACCGTCGGACAGAAAAACACACGTACTTCTGGCAGCTGGAAACGAGACTAAAACAACACACAACTCCTTCACAGACAAGTTACAGGAAACAGCTATACCCCGCACTTCCGGTCACACCTTTCAAAATAACAAACACGAGTGGAAACTTGAGGTGTCAGTGAAGAAATTACGTTTGTCTCAATATTTCCTTTTATAGACAGCTTCTTGTTTGTAAATAAATATTTACTGCATCTAAGGGGCAACACAGTAAAGACTGTGCCGTTTTTCGGTACAGACATCGCTGAACAAATTTGCAGTGATGAACTTTTGTGAACGTTCCCTGACGGGGGCGGATCTAGAAGCGTGACCAGGGTGGTGCTGCCCACAGTCCAGGTGCCTCTTCAACTGACTGAGGGTCACTGTGGGAGGAGGACAGAAACATCTTTACAGAGCTGCGTGGATCATCAGTATCACTACACCAGTTTGAAATTGTTTCTTTATTAGTCGTCCTTTGAAAATATTGACATTTCTAGAAGAGATTTAGTCCCTGTGCTGTTACAACTACGAATGCTATGTAAGCTATTATTCTGATGTTAGCATGAAGCTATGTAGTAGTGCTAATCTAGTTCTATGCTAGCACTAGTTTAGTTTTATGAAGTGGGGAAACCAGGTCATATTTAGTTTTCAGTGAGTGTATTTACATCGCTGATCACATACATCAAGTCTGTTAATCAAGATTTTTACATTGGAGCTGAAAATAAATTGTAAAGATGCTCAAAGACAAGCTCAGTATCCACATTACTTATGGTGCGTTTCAGTTGTCCCGTAATTCCAAGCGGTTGAGGGTAGGTTACGTCATTGCCAAGTAGGTGGCGTTCCTCTTGCAGCAACTCGGGAAAAAATGTACATCTCCAAAACAGCCAATTTATGAGCATCTACAAAGCTGTATAAAACTATAAAATCCCAAACCCTTTGTAAAAATGTCACCACGAGGACAGCAGCCAATTATAATGATAATGATTAATAAACCACACATACTGACATGCTTTTTCATAACAACATAATTAGTGATAGCAACTCGCTGCTGTGTTCACTAGTAACAGTTACAAAATACATCAAGAAGTAAAATAAAGAATTTTAATAAAGACAACAATGGACTACAAGTGTTACTGGATGCGATCATCTTTATTAAAAATAAAACAAGTACAAAACGTGTATATTTCTTTTTTATATTTTAATTAATATAATGTATATCATAAAACATAAAACACACTTAATAAATATGAAATTTGTATAAAAATATTTAAAACTGATCCATTTTATTAATAATCTTTCAATAAAAAATAGTTTTATGAATTTATAAATATTTTTATAAATATATATATATAACATTTGATATTTTTCTATGTAAAATAAAAAATGGGACTGTCAAATTATTAAAAATTTTAATAAGTAATCACAACTTAAAAATGAATCACCATTCACAACTATTTGCCCATTTTTACTGTATCAACAGAAAGAGCCAACCTTTACAAATCTTTAACTTACCTTGCCTTGGACAAACGTCTGATGTCCCAGGGTCAGTAAATGCAGCATGTAATGAACTTCTATCTATATGTTGTTCTAAATCATCTCTACTATGTTCTAGATCATAATTCATGTATCATCATCTCACCAACCGTCTCCATGGTGATAATTTCTGTCATAAACAAAGTTAAACAGCCGACATTGATGAAGAAACTCTGATAAAACTGATGATCTGGATAAAACAGCTTTTTCTTTTATCGTTGAAGTGTGCGTGTTTGTGCAGCAGTGATAAAAGTCCTACCGCAGCACCACCCAAAGTAAACACCTGCTGATAAAACACATCATTGGCTGCTTGCTTCACTAGTTTTTATTCACTTTTTTACATCAGATATCACTGATTACTAATAATCAGTACAATATTTCATAAAATCTAGACCTAAAAAATGTCTCATTTGTGCCCCCCTTTTCCTGGTCAGTGCTCCTGCCTGGCCCCCCATCAGACCTTTTCTAGACCCGGCCCTGCATAGCTGAAGTATAAACCTTGTCTACCACCAGCAGCTACTGTGTTAGACAAGCTCCTGGCAAAATGAAAAACTAAAACTATTAACACAATTAAGTTTATAAATTAGTTACCACCATCAACGTGTTATTTTTGACAGCCCTAATAAAAATATAAAATATGTATTTAAATAAAATAAATGTATAACTGAGGCAAAATATGGTTGAAACTTGAGATTGTTGCTAATGTTTTCTAAAAGGACAGTTTATTACATATAAAAATCTGCTTCTTATAAACATTTTTATGAGTTATCATGCTGTTATTTTACTGGTCCGACCCACTGGAAACGACATTGGTCTGAATGTGGAACCTGAACTTAGATGTAAATAGATGTAAACTGACACCCCTGGTTTGGTACTAGGTCGAAAAAATATTCTACAGGAGGTACAATGATAAAAAAAATATCATCATTGTACTCCAATGATGATTGTTGGGGGTCCATGGCTTGTTAGCATTTGCATGAAGGGGGTCCCCAAGGAAAATAGGTTGGGAACCCCTGGTCTAGGGCACTGTTGTCCCAGGAGCAACTGGGTACGATGGGGCCCCCATTGGATACCAATCAAGGTTTGAGGCCCCCTGAGCAGAGCACACTCAGTTTCAGCTCAATAAAACTGGACTTAAATGGCTCATAAATTGCTACAACCTACCGAGTCATCACTCGTCTGCCAAGCTTAGTTCCTCTGTACAACACCGGGCAACTTCATGCTTTTCATTTTACTATTGATCAGAGTTAAACAACACAAATGCTGATGGTTTGTCCTGTCAACACCCTCCTGGCAAGCAGGCTTTAGAAAGTTTGGGTCCTGGCACCCCTTTGCCTAACTTTGTTCTGCTTGGCCTGAGCAAACATCCTCTGATCTTTCCAGCAAGCTGACTCAGAAAGCTTCAGTGTTTTGGAAATGGAAACATCATCTCAGTACAATCAGCCTTTGTTGGTGCTACAGAGACGACTAAAACCACAGAGCCAGGACTTGCTGAGTCTTGAGCTGATGGAGGATGGGAGCGACAGCAGCACACTGAACTGAGGTCATATTTTCAAGTCATTATAGTATTTTATTGAAACAAGTTCCAAACATAAAGTACGTTTTCAGTTCTGTGGAAAAATACCATAAAAATGGTCTGTCATAGGTCTGCAGCAGAGCACCAAGTGTCCCGGTTCGGATGCTGCAGGAGTCGGACTCATGAGTCCAGATACAGTGAACTAGTCATTGTTTGACGCCCCCTTCAGGCTGGACCTCTGCTTCTTCTGGTCCGTCTGGCCCATGACCCGGTACAGCTTTTTCTTGGCCTCCTTTTGTCTCTTCAGCTTTGCCTCCTCCTGCTTCTCCTTCTGCTGGAGGAACTCCTTGTGTCGGGCGTGCTGAGCTGTGTAGGCCTTCTTCTTCTTGTAACTGTGGACTGTACTCAGAGCATGCAGCAGGGCAGCCACCTGTCAAACCAGGAGAGGACACGGCACATTTACTGGACATCAAACTAAAGGAAACGACAACAAACCGGATTTATTTCAGTGTTATTGGATATTATTCCAGTAAGCTCAGTTCTGACTGAGAAACCTGGCTTGAACTAGGCTGCCAGGTCAGAGACGAACATGTTTCAGCTGGTAACAGGTTAGCTAAGCTGAACTTCCTTAAACAGCCATGGAGACACATCCTGTGGTGGAGGGAAGATTTTCCTGCTTCACAGGGATCAAACAATCGGTCTGAATTAAGAAAACTGTTGTTAAAACCAGGAAGGATGAAGGTGGAGGAGGAAATGTGGTGGGAAAGCTCTACAACAGTGAAGTCCAGTCCAGTTACTGGGACCAAACAGCTGCACTGCCTGGCGTTTGGAAACAGGAAGACTGGACTCTGGTCTGAGAAGATCAGACTGGCCCTCTTCCAGAGAGATGGATCAGGGTAAGAAGAGCTGCTCCAATTATCCTTTTCAGATCTAAAGCCTCGTTTCCACCCATGGGGTCGGGTCAGGATGTTAGGGTGCGGTCTGTATACTGGAATCTGGTTGCGTTTCCACAGCCAGCCATAACCTTCCCTGAGAGGCGGAAAGCCATCGCAGCGCAGCACGTTCCTTAGAGTAGAACCAAAACACGACTCAGAAACAACGGGGGAGGATGGAGGTCATCCACCAGTTTGTGTTCTTTCTTCTTGGCGGTGCTTCGTGACGCCATTTAAAACGGAGATTAAATCAGCAAAAAGAAAACTTGTTGATCTAAACAAGGAGCCGTTCCTGTTTTCTTTTTATGCAGGTCGCACGGGAAGGGACTTCCTTCCAGCCAATCAACGGATTGCAGTGTGTCAAGCTCCACCCCTTTGGGTCGGGTCGGTTAGATTGGTACCCCAACGGAAGGGTCCCAACAAAGTAGGATGGGGCAGATGCTAGGGTTCCTTCCCCAGTTTTCACATGTGAAAACACAAAGAAATGTGCCCCGCATAGTCCAGACCAGACAGGAGGATCTGCTCACCTTCCTTTCGTGGGGCTCTCGGATCACGCTGGGCCTCTGCAGGTCTCTGGGCGTCTTTCTTTTGGGTTGCTGCTGTTTGGGTTTGCTCTTGAAGGGCAGGGCCTTCTGGAGCTCCTTGGGGATGTGGAGGCGGTTGAAATGTCTCGGGGCTCGGACCACCGGCTGGAATGAAAAGGTATGGATTTCACATCAGCAGGAAGGTTTAGGACTTAAATCTGTCACGATAAAGCTCAGAGAAGCTGACGCAGCAGTTTGCTCCAGTCTACCTTGTACAGGGAGTCGGTGTCAGGCTTATTGCGGATGTTGAGGTCCTGTTTGAGCTGACCCAGGGTCCTCATCCCGGACCAGCCGTCCTTCTGGCCGACGGGCAGCAACAGAGACGTGACAGGGTTGTAGAGCTGAGGAACAGATACTGGATACCAGGAGCGCAGGAACACAATGTCTGCACAACACAAACATAAACACATCAACATCACGCAGATGTTTCAAACATCTGTTTCCAGGACAGCCTCAGCTGTCAGACTGGGAGGTAAAATGATGTAAAATGAATGTATGAATAGATATAGCAGCATAAAGGTCGACCAGAAGAAGAAAGCAGAATTTATTACTAACAGAACTTTGTAGAAATAACACACAGACCAACAGTGACCAAACCTTTTCTCATCTCATCGTTCTCTCAAGTCTTGGCTTTCAGGAGAAAAAATATTGTTATTGAAACAAACACACAACAGAAACTATTTCCATGTTTCCACTTTTTCCTCATTTCCAGTTATTCCTGCTACTATTTACCTGCTATCCTCACTAAACCAACTCCAGCTCAGCTGCTTTGTGGCGCCACCGTGCATCAGAAACGTCTTCTTGGCTTTATTCCAGCCATAGAGGAGCATTATTTTTCTTCTTTTCACACACACATAGAACTTTCTGCTCACTGGTTGATCTTTGGCTGCTCCTGATTGGACGTTACCGTCAATCTAAGCTCTCTGATTGGTGGAAAGTCTGACAGGAAGTGGCTTCATCATCATGTCCAGGTCTAAATAGAGGTCTCTTAGCAACATAGTAGTGATGGTGATGTTTTTATGGTGAAATGTGATAAATAAAGCTGTTATCATGGATCATTGTGGATTTACCAGATAGAGTCTCTGAATAAAACTACATTTAGTGGCTGGATTGTAAACCTCCTGGATGGGATAGAAATGTCTGGAAAACTTCTGTAGATCAGCTAAAGGGTAAAATATCCATCACATCTACCCCACAGAGATACACACTACAGCTCCTGAGAAATTATTGACAGTATGAGTGATAGTGCTTGAAACAGCTGTTAGTAATATATTCCAGTAGCTCATGTTTGCAGCGTGAAAGCCAACATTTTACAAACTGTTGATGTTTCCTGGAAAAATGTTTCATAGCAGCAAAGTTGGAGACAGATTTAGGAGTTTAGTGCATTTGTGGACTTTTCTTGAAGATAGCTGGATGATGACGGGTTATATCTGCTGTTTCTAGAGTGAAAACATAATTCTACATAACAGTTTGGATCCGTCTTGCTGCTGTTTTCAACCATGATTCTCCAAGTAGAAAACCTCTCAGTTCTCTGTCACAAAGATGTCCTTGTCATGCACCACAGCAGCAAACTGTCCCAGCTGTCTTTGAACTCACCACTCATTAGCAGGCGGTCCTCGAATGTGGCTCTGTAAGCTCCTGGTGGAGTGGACAGCGCCTTCTTGATCTGACCTCTGATCCCGGACACCGTTCGTACGGAGGCACCTTCAAACTTGGCCACCTCCAGCACCGTGCCGAACATCCCCTGTTAGCAGACCCAGAGAATCAGGAAGCGGACCTTTACACCAACACCTGGAACAGCTGGAGCATCAAGTCATGACTGATTTCACACTTCGTTTCTGCTTCTTCTGAGCTTCATCCTCCTACCTTAATGAAGGAGGTGTTCTTAAAGATCTTGTAGGGGTATCCAATCAGTTTTAGCTTCTTCACCACAGTCACAGATTTATCCAGATCCAGGACCACGCCGGTGGCTGCGATGCGAAAACTGGCCTGCAGACGACGGGAAGCGGACAGTCACATAAATGCTGACGAAAGCCAGACGGTAGAAAGGAAACACTTTCACTTCACCTGCAATGTTTTTTATTCATTTTAAAGTGTTTACATTGAAGAAACATGTCAGATATTATAAAATAACCAAGATGTGGTTAGTTTCCCTCTGGGGATAAATAAAGTATTTTAATTTATCATCTGCAGTTTATCATGTCATCATCATCATCATCATCATCATCTGTGGGACTGAAACTTACTTTAGTTCCTGTGACCGACTGCACAGCCAGGAATCCGGTTCCCTGTGGGGTGATGGGACCTGCGGTGACAAGAAATATGTTAATAACTCATGTAAAGGTTTACGTTTCATTGGAGGGTGTGGCCAAAGCACGCCTTAATGATGTCAACAGGCCTGCTTCTGTCTGATTGGTTCACCCTTTCACCTTCAGCTCTGTGAGCACTGATAAAACATGGAGAAGTCTGCAGATGCAGCGATCCAGTGGAGGTTCTGGTCTGATTATGTTTCAGGGTTTTAAAAAGTCGTCGGGGAACCGGACCCGTCTCTTACCCCAGATCGAGGCCCCACAGTGCATGTGCTGAGGCGTGTATTTGAGGAGGCGGTGACGTCCGTTATGATCCTCGATGTGGTACAGTGGGATGGTCTGGAAGCGCCGCCAGCCTAAGGACAGGATGAGTGGGTCCCTGGTCTTCAGGATGCGGTTGAACCACCGGTGCTTCTTCAGTCGCATCTGACACAAACAAAGACTTTTAGATGTGATTTATGTGTTTACAGCGACACTCCGCCCCTCGCTGCACATACCTGAACATATCCAACGTTTCCTTCGCTGGAGCCCAGACCCCCGAGGATGACGGGGTAGTGGGGGTCGAAGTTGGTGACAAACTCACAGGGCAGAGAGGAAATTTCCACTCGGACGTACATTCCCGGCCGGAAGCCTTCGTACTGGACTCTGATCTCATCATCCATGTCTTCAAACTCCGCTCTGTTCAGCTGAAGACAAACATAGCCATCACACACACACAGACGAGTGTGTGTCGTGTACGAGCAGTCAGAGCTGCGTCTACCTCCGCCTGCTTCTGCATCTCCTCCTTCAGGTCATCAAAGTACGTCGCATCACCGTCATCGTACTCGGCATCAAACCTCTCCTTCAGCCTGCGCTTCTTCTCCAAACGCTTCTTCTTCTGAAGCTCCTCATCATCCACCTTCACCTCCGCCTCTTCATCCTCATCCTTCTCTTCATCCTGTCGACCACAGAGAGCAGAAGAAGAATCTGTAAATCAGTTACCAGCAGCTAAAAGTCGCATCAGTGCGGCTACCACAACCTTTTCTTTTTTCCTTTAAAAGAAAACAGAAAAAAGGCAGAAAACCTGGAACTCTGCACGTGAGAGGAAAGAAAAGGAAAACAACATAATAAGAAAAAGGACATTTTACAGCAGAAACCAAGAAGCTCTAGAAATGACATTACTTAAATCTGCTCTCAGTGGTGACACAAAACCAACCCAGTTTTCCCAGAAAGTCTGAAATTCATCTAATTCTAGTCCAGCTGCAGTCAACTTCTCCATCCTCTAAATGTTATGCAGGACTTTGATCCAATCCTCTGATGTAGGAGCCTCAACCACTTCCTGCTGATCACCTGCCACCAACATTATTCAGAATATTTATTTTCCACATAACTCATGTGTCAAACTCAAGGCCTGAGGGCCACATCCAGCCCGTGAATGAATTGTTTTTGGCCTGCATGTTCATATCTAGTCACCATCAGAGCTGGCCCACTGATAGAGCGCATGCACCACTATGATACTACAAGTCCCACAATGCACTGCCAGTACACTGGTGCGTCAATCACGGTCCGCAAGCCCGTACCTCACTCGTTCTCTAGCAGCCTGACACCGTTGCTGCTCACCGTTGTCAACGACGCCTCTCCCCAACAACGGCTAAAAGAAAAGTGGTGTGAAAACAGAGAATATGTTTGCGGATGAATGCCGTGTCTTCCGTGCGGAGACGGTGAGGCTGGAATGAAAGAATCCAACGTAAGAAGCTCCACGACAGATACAAGCATCTGGACAGGAAACGAAGGCTCCAAAAGGTAGAGGAGGTATTAACCCTTTAGGCACCAGAGTTTTAAAAGTTTTTAGGGGAAACTGTGAGAAAAAATGTTGAATATGAACCAGATTTTATGGTGGCAGTAAAATGACTCATCTACGTTCATACTGTGGCTTTAGGTTGGAAGGCGTATGAGAAAACTGACCTCCTTCAATTCAGTTTAATTTTTTGCTTTTTATCTCTTGCTATTCCAGGGCATTTGATGTCTCAAATAAGAAAATTTTTGGCTGTTGTTTCCCCGTAGAAGATGTTTTCACTTGCAATTACTCTGAAAAAGAAAAATGCAAATAGAGCCATAAGAAATAAAAGCAATGGATTTGAACAGACTCTTTTTTTCTCTCTTTCATTTATTTAATAATAACGTTTTATAGGCAATAACTAACAGGCTGTTAGTTCCAGGTGCATTGTGTGCAATAAGGTCATTTAAAAAAAGTTTTTAATAAACATTGAACCAGTCCGGCCCTCAACTGAAAGCAGAATCAAACGGCTGAATACCCTCTTCTGTCAAACCCTTCTTTCCTTGGATATTTTATTAGTTTTTTATATTAACTACTCGTCTAAAAACATTGGGCGATGTGTGACACTCATTGTCTTTCCTTCTAGTCCTGTTGGCCAGATTGCAGGATTTGTACTTGTGCTGCCTGATATTAAGTCTTAAAATAAGACAAGGCCCATCCCCCGATGGCTGAAGGGTGGCCTTTCTATAAAATCCATAAAATCTCTGAAAATCTATTTTTAATAAATTCTATAAAATCTTGGTTATTTCTACTGGCAGAGTTTGGAAGAAATACATTAACATTGGAAGAACGTTCATTTTCTCTTCAAAAACTGGATCAATCAGTACTGAAACTCTTCAGATGTCAGGCTTTAATCTAACACCAATTCTCCTCTTCCTCCTACCTCCTCCTCCTCCTCCTCCTCCTTCTGATGTCCTGTCTGACTCCTGTGGACTTCTCCTGTTTCCAGATCTTCAAAGTCACCATAAACGTCCTCTAGAGGAAGAACAAACAGCGATAGTTTCTGTTCATCATCAGAGACAGAGATCAGTCCAGGTTATTAATCCTGGTTGAGTCCAGAGAACATGCATCACTAAAAACCAGAACTAAATGTTCTTCTCACCGTCGTCCTTCAGGAGCGTGGCTGCATCCTGGTCTTCCTCCCACTTCCCGGTCACAAAGCAGTCCCTGATGGAGTCCAGCATCTGCAGGAGACCACATTCAGGTTTCACCTCAGCACTTTCTCTGCAAGTTAGGAACATCAGAAAAGCCTGGAGCCTGAGAACGATGGGAACGCCTGGAATGAATGGGTAAAACCTGAGAACACCAGGGTTGTGTGGAACATCTGTAACCTGAGAACGGCAAACGGGCGTAGCATGAGAACTTCAGAGACATATGGAACCTGAGAATGTATGGAACCTGAGAACGCCAGGAACGTTCTCAAAAGCATCAGGGCGGTGTGGAAGCTAAGAATGTCAGGAATGCATAGAACCAAAGAATGTGTGGAACCTGGGAATGCCAGGAACAGGTATAACCTAAGAACGTCATGAATGGGTATAACCTGAAAACACCAGAGACATGTGGAACAAGAGAATGTGTGGAACCTGAGAGCGCAGGGAATAACCCGAGAATGTCAGGAACATCTGGAACATCAGTGTAAGGACAGGGTAACAGGAACAAGTTTACCTCCTCCGTATCCCAGTTGTGGGAGGTGTCTGGGATGAATCGGGAACAATCTACGGCGTTCCACTGAGATCTTTTACTCTTCTGAGGGCGGCTGACCCGGAACAAACCTCCCAGTTCTTCCTCCTCATCCTCAGAATCATCTGCCTCGACAACTGCAGAACACAGAGGATGAGACAGCTGGAACATCTGTCTACATACATTTAAATTCACCAAGCTGGATGCAGCTCTTCCTGGTTGCTATGGTAACAGCCTCACGTTTCACCCACATTTGCGATTTCCTCAGCGAGACTCAGTGAATATTCAGGATTCAAGTATCTGAAGGAGGTTTAGACTCAGCCAGAGACAATGTGTACCTGAACCATAAACCAGCTTCCTCAGATTGGGAGCAGCTTCTTGTTGCCGTAGAAACGCCTCTGCTGCTTTCTGCTGGAGACCCTCCTTCCATCTGAGAGCTCCTGAGACACCAAACAGAAGAAGCAGAAAATCTGTGAAAACATCTTCAGACAAGAAGAAAAACTGGAATCATCAGCTGCCTGCTGGAGTCTTTCAAACACTCCAGAATTTCAGAGTCTGAAAATAAAGATAAAATGTTTTTAACTAAACTTCGTGTAGCATCAGCTCAGTAAATCCCAATTATGTTAGACGGGCATTAAACTTTGCAATAAACTTCTTTTATATAATAGTTTCATTAGAGTAAATAAAATCCTTCTTTTGAGGTGAAGGGGTGACGACGTTCCTCCCGTGATGCGGGATGACGTTCATCCCGTGATGCGGGACGACGTTCCTCCCGTGTTGGGGGATGACGTTCATCCCGTGATGCGGGACGACGTTCATCCCGTAATGCGGGACGACGTTCATCCCGTGTTGGGGGACGACGTTCATCCCGTGATGCGGGATGACGTTCATCCCGTGATGCGGGACGACGTTCCTCCCGTGTTGGGGGATGACGTTCATCCCGTGATGCGGGACGACGTTCATCCCGTAATGCGGGACGACGTTCATCCCGTGTTGGGGGACGACGTTCATCCCGTGATGCGGGACGACGTTCATCCCGTGATGCGGGACGACGTTCCTCCCGTGTTGGGGGACGACGTTCATCCCGTGTTGGGGGACGACGTTCATCCCGTGATGCGGGACGACGTTCATCCCGTGATGCGGGACGACGTTCATTCCGTGTTGGGGGACGACGTTCATCCCGTGATGCGGGACGACGTTCATCCCGTGATGCGGGACGACGTTCATTCCGTGTTGGGGGACGACGTTCATCCCGTGATGCGGGACGACGTTCATCCCGTGATGCGGGACGACGTTCATTCCGTGTTGGGGGACGACGTTCATCCCGTGTTGGGGGACGACGTTCATCCCGTGATGCGGGACGACGTTCATCCCGTGATGCGGGACGACGTTCATCCCGTGTTGGGGGACGACGTTCATCCCGTGTTGGGGGACGACGTTCATCCCGTGATGCGGGACGACGTTCATTCCGTGTTGGGGGACGACGTTCATCCCGTGATGCGGGACGACGTTCCTCCCGTAATGTGGGACGACGTTTCTCCCGTGTTGGGGGACGACGTTCATCCCGTGATGCAGGAAGACGTTCATCCCGTGTTGGGGGACGACGTTCATCCCGTGATGCAGGAAGACGTTCATCCCGTGTTGGGGGACGACGTTCATCCCGTGATGCAGGAAGACGTTCCTCCCGTGTTGGGGGACGACGTTCATCCCGTGATGCAGGAAGACGTTCATCCCGTGTTGGGGGACGACGTTCATCCCGTGATGCAGGAAGACGTTCCTCCCGTGTTGGGGGACGACGTTCATCCCGTGATGCAGGAAGACGTTCATCCCGTGTTGGGGGACGACGTTCATCCCGTGATGCAGGAAGACGTTCATCCCGTGTTGGGGGACGACGTTCATCCCGTGATGCGGGACGACGTTCATCCCGTGATGCGGGACGACGTTCATTCCGTGTTGGGGGACGACGTTCATCCCGTGATGCGGGACGACGTTCATCCCGTGATGCGGGACGACGTTCATCCCGTGATGCAGGACGACGTTCATCCCGTGATGCGGGACGACGTTCATTCCGTGTTGGGGGACGACGTTCATCCCGTGATGCGGGAAGACGTTCATCCCGTGATGCGGGACGACGTTCATCCCGTGATGGGGGACGACGTTCATCCCGTGATGGGGGACGACGTTCATCCCGTGATGCGGGACGACGTTCCTCCCGTGATGCGGGACGACGTTCATCCTGTTATGTGGAATTTTATGTTCAAGACTCCTGCAGGTTTCTGTGCTGCAGATCCAGCTGCTATGGCCTCTAACGTCTGTGTTTGGATCAGAATGTTTTCCATTAAGCAGACTAAACGTGTGTTGGGAAGTTTTTATTCCACAGAAAGTAGGATTCCTATAGGACCCGGATCTGCTGCATAATTCCTTCAGACACCATCAGCAAATAAAACCTGGAAAACTGTTCAGAGAATCTGAATTTACTCACCCTCCTCCTCCTCTTCTTCACTCTCATCTCTCGCTTTTTGTTTCTTCATCACATCTTCAGCTTCACTGCCCTCATCTTCCCAGTCTTCATCATCATCACTCTCTGCAGAGCTGTGTCCGGAGTCTCCTCCTCTCCCAGCCTCTTCCTCCTCTTCTTCGCTTACTTCCAGCTCATCTTCACTGTCAGCGAAGGCTGGAACCTCAGCGACCCAGTCTTCCTCTCCTCTCCTCTCCTCCACCCTCTGTTTCTTTGTTGGTGGTCCGCCACTTTCAGCTGTCTCCTCTTTGAGGAATGCAGACAAATCACCATCATCTTCTTCTTCATGTTCTGCCTGGTCGCTCTGTTCACCATCGTCTTCCTCATCATCACTGGTCCCGCTTTCCTCCTCCTCCTCTTCTCCAGTGAAGACCACCTTCCTCCGCTCCTTCTGGGTGTTGGAATCCCAAACCAGCTTCTCCTCACGTCCTTCCAGACCTCTGAGACACAAACAAGGAACGTTGAGAGGAAAATCTCTCTGGAATCATTATTAAAGCAAATCTTTGGATCAAAAAACAAGAACAAGCATCTTCAGATCTGAGGAAGCATCACGTGTGTTGGTCTATAAAACAGCCCTGCAGCACGCAGCTCAGACACTTAACCGATGGAGTCAGTATTTTTCCTTAGACATGAGTCTACACAGAGGTAAAAAAATAAAAGAAAGAGAAGTAAAGGTTCCTTTAATTTAACATTTTTTCTCATAGTTGTGGAGGAATTGTGGTCCACTCTTCTTGCCACCACAGCATCTCGGTCAGGATGAGGTCTGGACTTTAACTGGACCATGTCAGCAGCTTGATTCTGTTCTTTTCCAGCTGTTCTCGTGTCGATCTGCTGCCCAGGATGCACAGTTAGTCACTGATTCTGACTTTTACCATCTATAAACATCTGTCATGATGCTCATCAGAGGGTGGAGGTGTTTTCCTCTGCACAGGAAAATCTTCATGTTGTCATTTTTTCCAAACAAATGCACTGCAGTGAGAGAGATGTGCTCTCTTTGAGAGATACTTAGAGTCTGGACCTTAACACCTGATATTTTACATGCATATTAAATTAAATTATCTCTGAGATCACATTGCATCTATCACACTCACTCTTGTGAAACACTCATTTCAAGTGAAATTCTCAAAGTGAGAAAAGCACAGAAAAGCAGCATTAACAGGCTGGTTTTCAGGGAACTGGGAATGAGACTTTGCCTCTCGTTTTTAGTGTAAAATCTTCCTGCGTGAACACATTTCACTTGTTTTTGATCTGAATCTGGGCGTTTGTTGCTCATTGTTGCCGTGTGCAGAGGGCTTCTGCTGTCTCACCTGGTCTCATCGCGGATGTCTGCCGGGTCCAGGGTGGCTGAGCCACTAAACAGAGACACCTTGCTGGCGGCCATCTTGGCATCCAGAGTGGCGTGTGTGTCAATGAGGGACTGGACCAGCTCTGTAGTGGGCCGAACTTCCTCCTGTAACAGCAACACAATTTCCAGTTACATCTGGAAGAAGACTCTTCATCTTCTTCAAAAGAAATCAGTGCACATGCCTGCTGCTGAGCAACATGGTTGGCAGGAAGGTCGATGTAAACAGCGTCTTTGTCGTACACCAGGCCCCCCACCCCCGCCATGGGAGCATAGAGGAGACGCTCCTTCTCATTCAGCGCTCTCTTCTTCTGAGCATCTGGCAGGGGACACGGGTCTGGCAGGAAGTTCACATCATTCACCTGGAAGTCCCCTACACCTGCAGGACACAAGGAGGACACAAAAAGGATATGATGGACACAGTAAGTACACTGTAAGGATACAATGAGGACGCAGTGAGGACACAGTGAGGACACGAGGACACAATAAGGATAAAATGAGGACGCAGTGAGGATACAGTGAGGACATAGTAAGGACACTGTCCTTGGATAATCTATGTGGAAAAGTTCTGCTGCAGACCAGAGAGTGGAGACGTACCTGGGACATGGACCTGGCCTTTGTTTTTTAAGTGTGTCCCTCTCAGATAGCCGTACAGAGACACAGTGCGGTCACACTTGGGGTCTGTCCTGACCTTCTCAGGGTCTGTCAAGTCTTCCATACTGCAGGACAAAGGACAGACACACAGGAACACATCATAAGAAGATATGGACTTTCTTACCTGGAGTCTGTTAACAGCATATGTTTTGTGTAACCATAGCAACTATCTCTTTTTTATTTTAAATTTCGTCATCATTGACAGGATCTATCAGGTGCAGAGGAGAGGAAGGGCCCCCAAAACCACATTTTGGAACATTTACATGTCACATGTGGTTTTGGAGGATGGATGGATAATGGACGGACGGAGAGAGCACAGCAGAATGAATCAGCTGAACAATCAGCTGATCATCTCTCAGAGAAGAATCTCCACTCAGCTGAATGGGGACAGTAAAGTTGTGTTTGAATCATTCTGTAATTCATGGAGACTGGAGCTGGTTGGAGAATCTTCCAGAAAGACGTTACCAGATATTCTAATAAATTTGATTCAAATCAATTAACAGATTCCTGATAAATATTTTTGTTGGATCTTAGAACCTTCTGGAACTTTGTGGAAAGGGTTCGGTTTGTTCTCTGCAGTGTGTGGTTCCCACTCACCGGTCAGCCAGGACATAAGGGTGAGACGTCTGCCACACCAGGGGACGAAACTTCATGACAGAGATGAAGCGGCCCAGGTTCTTCACCTCCTGGCTCTGGTACTCACCGTACACCATTCCTGACAGGTAGAAGAGCTTGGCCCCCTGCAGGTTTAACACAACATGAGTAAAAGCCTTCATTCTGCTGGAGAAGAGCCTGGACGTGAAGATCCTGATGCTTACCTGGTACACCTCAGTCCAAAAGCGATGCTTAAGCTTCTTCTTGGTCTTCCTTAGCGCCTTGTTGTTCTTGAAAGAATCCAGGTGAGTTAAGACCCCCATGATACGAGGGAAACCATGAACCTGACAAATGTTGAGAAACTCAAAGGTCTCCATCTCAAATCCAAAGCTGGCATCGATCAGCATCAGGACCTGGAGACAGGAACATGGACCAATCATCTTCACTCAGGCAGATGGATCCCCGAGCAGATCAGGTTTATTCACCTGACTGAATTTAAACACCTTCGGCACTGACAACCGGTTCAGAGAAACATTCAGAGGAGCGTTCAGAGGAAAGTTCAGAAGAACAGTCAGAGGAACATTCAGAAGAACAGTCAGAGGAACGTTCAGAGGAAAGTTCAGAAGAACAGTCAGAGGAACATTCAGAAGAACAGTCAGAGTAGCGTTCAGAGGAACAGTCAGAAGAACAGTCAGAGGAACGTTCAGAGGAACAGTCAGAGGAACGTTCTGAGGAACAGTCAGAGCAAAAATCAGAAGAACAGTCAGAGTAGCGTTCAGAGGAACAGCCAGAGGAACGTTCTGAGGAACAGTCAAAGGAACGTTCTGAGGAACAGTCAGAGCAACAATCAGAAGAACAGTCAAAGGAACATTTAGAAGAACAGCCAGAGGAAAGTTCAGAGGAACAGTCAGAGATACAGTGAGAGGAGAGTTCAGAGGAACAGTCAGAGGAACAGCCAGAGGAACATTGAGAGGAACAGTCAGAGGAGGGTTCAGAGGAACATTCAGAGGACCATTCAGAGAAACTGTCAGAGGAACGTTCAGAGGAATATTCAGAGGAACACTCAGAGGAATGTTCAGAGGAGTGTTCAGAGGAACTGTCAGAGGAGTGTTTAGAGGAACGTTCAGAGGAACGTTCTGAAGAACAGTCAGAGCAACAATCAGAAGAACAGTCAGAGGAACGTTCAGAGGAAAGTTCAGAAGAAAGTTCAGAAGAACAGTCAGAGGAACATTCAGAAGAACAGTCAGAGTAGCGTTCAGAGGAACAGTCAGAGGAATGTTCAGAGGAACAGTCAGAGTAACAGTCAGAGGAACGTTCTGAGGAACAGTCAAAGGAACGTTCTGAGGAACAGTCAAAGGAACGTTCTGAGGAACAGTCAAAGGAACGTTCTGAGGAACAGTCAGAGCAACAATCAGAGGAAAGTTCAGAAGAACATTCAGAGGAACATTCAGAAGAACAGTCAGAGTAGCGTTCAGAGGAACAGTCAGAGTAACAGTCAGAGGAACGTTCAGAGGAACAGTCAGAGGAACGTTCTGAGGAACAGTCAGAGGAACGTTCTGAGGAACAGTCAGAGGAACGTTCTGAGGAACAGTCAGAGGAACGTTCAGAGGAATATTCAGAGGAACACTCAGGGGAACGTTCAGAGGAGTGTTTAGAGGAACGTTCAGAGGAACAGTCAGAGGAACAGTCAGTGAAAGTTCAGAGGAACAGTCAGAGGAATGTTCAGAGGAGCGTTCAGAGGAACATTCAGAGCAGCGTTCAGAGAAATGTTCAGAGCAGTGTTCAGAGGAACAGCAGTCTCATTCATGTTTTCACGTGAACTTACGAGGTCAGCAACTTTGGCGAGGTCGATCATGGTGTTGATGTCGTTGTTACACTCCATGAAGGTCAGACGACGCTTCTTGCCTGCAGAAAACCAAACAGATAAAAACTGTTTCTGATCCTCTCGTCTCTTCTGTGAAGAACTGGAACAGAGTTCTGGTTCTGCAGTGATTTTACAGAAACATCAGGACCTGCTGATGACCGAACAGCAGGTGTGTGAACGCACACACACTGCGTAGATGGTTCCTGCTTCCAGGAGGAGATCGAGACAGATTTGTGTCCCTGAAACACCTTCTGGGTCAGAACATGAGGGAAATAAAGTCCAGACTCACCAGAAACAATGGTGACCGGTCCACAGATGTCCCTGAGCTTCTGCCGGGTGAAGTTCTTGATCAGACAGCGGATCAGGGTGCTCTTTCCCACCTTGGGGGGTCCGACAACTACAATCACAACTGGAGGAGGTTCTAGTGGGGTTCGGTCCACCACAGGGATGTGGTGTTTTTTGGCTTTTATGTCTTGAGCCCTGAAGAAGAAGACCAACGCAGTCAGGAGAATTCTTCTGATCAGGAGATCTGAGCACCATCATCATCAGAACTGACCTGTGGAAGGATCTGGCCATGCGGACCGCCGACTGGACTGCAAACGCTTTGGGGTTCCGTTTCCGTGCATCATCCTCTGTTGACACTTCCTGGTTCTTCAGCTTCTTCTTCTGGGCTTTTGGTCCACTGTGCTTTTGCTGGTGCTTCCTCTGCTTCTTCTCCATCTTCTCCATCCTGTGAAGCAGAACCGTCATCCAAAACATTATCCAACATCCGCTGCTGTTCTAACACACCTGGTAGAACTCAAATCCATCAAAGATCTGCTTCCTGACTACAGATAAAACCCATCATCATCATCATCATCATCATCATCAATACTGAATCACTAACAACAGACACGCAGAATATTTTGGATCCATTTGATGTGATGATGTGATCAAATTCCTGACAGATTCCATCCTGGATCCTCTCAGATCCACATAGTTGGAAACGTTGGAACTTTATAAAAACGTCTTCAGAACCCCCAACGACCAGAAACACGGAGAAAGACCAGAACCACAGACAACGAACAGAACCAAAGAGAACGACCAGAAACACGGAGAAAGACCAGAACCACAGACAACGAACAGAACCAAAGAGAACGACCAGAAACACGGAGAAAGACCAGAACCACAGACAACGAACAGAACCAAAGAGAACGACCAGAAACACGGAGAAAGACCAGAACCACAGACAACGAACAGAACCAAAGAGAACGACCAGAAACACGGAGAACTCTCACGTGAGCTGTTTCCTCCTGACGCTGGTCTCAGTACCTGGAAATGATCTTCTGTTTTCCTCCACACCTTAACTGTTTTCTTCTCTTCTCACATGTGCAGTGCGACCTCTCACCCGGAAGTATTTCAGCTCAGTGAGTCACGTTTTGTTGGACCGGATGAAACAGAAATAGAAAGGTTCCGCAGTGTGAGGCGTCTTTGCCCCCTGCTGGACAGACGGAGAAGTTTCCTGATGAAGAGCCTGGAACATGGGGAGAGATGAAGAAAGAAGGGGGAAAACAGGAAAAAAACATCAGTTTTTCTGAATTAACGAGATTAAAAGAAAAAAAGAAAGAAAAACTCTGCAGTACTTTCCGGATAATGTTCTCAGCTTGTCTTCTGTTTCCTCCAGAGAAACTGTCCCCAGCTGGTTCAGCTTCAGCCTTACTTATCTTGAACTCGGTCCGGTCTCTAAGTTCTGTAGATGGTTTTGTTATTACTTTGTGGATTTTGTTCAGACCTGAGACTTGAGTCTCTCGTCCTGTAGAAACAGTTACTCTAATGAATAATAAGGGATGGGCGTTAATAACTATTAGTTAATTGAAAAAAATGAATAAATTAATTAATTATAAAAAAAAAAAAAGATTTGTGTTACAAACAAGCAGAATGTTTGTCAGTGCACGGTTTCTGGTACACCAATTAAAGTGAGACACACCTCAGAGCTGACTGAATTAGTGTTGCTAACTTCGCTACTTTGGTGCTATATTTAGAGTTTTCAGACCCGTCTACTGACTCTATTTTAAAGAAGCGACTAGCGAGAAATCTAGACTTCTTCTGGTGTTATTGGAGACTTTTGGAAACTGAGGTGAAAGCAGTATAGTTTACTTCTTAATGAGCAGCGGGTGCTGCCACAGGCCCCTCCCCCTTCTTCAGGCCCCTCCCCCGTCCATTAGCTTCCAGCTCCAGAGCAGGAGATGTTCCCTCTGCTCCAGGACCAGACTGGAAGCTGGTGCAGCTGATCGAGTCCTGGCTTACCGTCACATAATATTGCCTATTAATGAAGAGTGGAGGAAACATGTAGAAAGTTAAAGTTCTGTAACATGTTGTAGATTCTTAACCAAAGAACAGCTGGAGCGGCTGATTAACCCATAAAGGCCCGACTCATGAAGAAATTGTCAGAAAAGTCCCATTTTTAAAATATAAGGTCTTCATTTGGCCCTTTAACAAAATGTAACAAAAAAATTAACATTTTTTGGGGGGTATCTACCATTTATTACCATGTGATGTATTAAAAATATTATAATGTGGTTTTCTGCTTCTGGGTATCTGTTAGGGGACAGAAGACAAGTATCAGATTGTGTTCAACAGGATTTTGAGCAAAGTTTATACCATAAATTGAGGCAAAATGTCTTAGAAACTTGTGACAAATATGTCACGTCGGGCTCTTATGGGTTAAAGGACTTAAAATTACACTTTAACTTTAAGTCTGTTCATTTTGGCCAGGAATATTTTCTCTTTTGTTTTTTACTGTTTAGACTTGAAATGCAACTAAATGCATTTTTCCAGACATCGCTAGAGCTGGAGTTTACAATATTATGTCTGTCTATTATTTGATTCTGTCATCCAATAAAATCCATAAAAAAGTTTCTTTTTGCAATTAATTACAAAGTCTGTAATTAATTATATACTAATATTCAGGAGACAAAAAAATAAGAACAAGTTTCATGTCAAGTCATTTATTTATTGTACCTAATGGCAAACCTGGTTTACAGGCCGGTCCTCAAAGAAGAACATTACATCAAACAAGAAAATCTCCAGTCACAGACACAAAACATGATTATAATCACCACTAAAACTAAACAAAAGACCATTAAAGTGGAATAAAAACAGTTTAGTTAAACTGATCAGACCACATGTAACAGCTCGAGTGTTTTTAATGTAAAAAACCTAATAAACAAAACTACCTGGAGAGATTACAGCTGTTTCAGGTCCTTAAAAGGTTCTTGAGTTCTTCCTCTGATCCCAGTCTAGCTCAGGTTTTAGGCTTAGGATTAGAGATATCACCATTATTTCCTTCACTGAAGGATTTTGTTTCCAAAGCTGCAGGGAAACCTGTTCACCACTTGATGGTGCCAGTAAACTGATGACCTTCCTGAGCTGGACGAGCGAGCTTCAGCACTCCAACCAAGATCAGATCATGACAATGGACTCAGGAACAAATAACATCCTAGTAGCAGTGGGAGAGGAAGCGGATGATATTATTTTATAAATGTCTGATGCAGCTGACCTGAATCCAGTCCTTTAAAGCCCAATGTGACCAGAATAATTACTGTCACTATCGTCATCATTATTGTCTTCTCCTTTGCTCTGAGGACTGTCACCGTTTGTAGGACATTATGAAGAGCCCAATAAACCTCCAGCTGCCTTTGAACTTCCTCTCTTAAACATCAAGAGCTTGTTGTCTTTTGGATGATCCATTTTCACCTTCGTCCTAATTTATTATGATCTGTTTCAAAGCATCTGGCATGCAGCCCAACAAGCCGGTGGAAGACCATAAACAGAGAGCTTTCTGTTCGCTCCTGAAGGGAAGAGAAGAAACCGAGAATACCTTCTGAAACAGAAGCAGAGGAGGTGAATCTGCAGATAGCTGAAGAGATAGAGGAGTTGGCAGCCCAGCATGGAAGTCAACAATCAGATGGTTGGAGCAATAATTCACACTAAACCTCACACCTGATACCTGTATCAGTGTGAGTGTGTAAGAGGGTAAAAACTATATTTCCTGCAGCTAGAAAGATGTTTAGAAATGTCTTAAATGGTGAATGAGGCTTGAAAAGAGTTGCATGAACACAGACCATTTATCAATAACAATCCTGTTGATGTAGAAGTGACTGAAGAAGGTTTAAATATGTCAGATTCTGTCTAATGTCTACAGCTGCTGCAGCCCTACAGGTTATATTAGTGTCTATTTGAGAGCAGACTTCCCATTTAATGCTCAGATTTCATCCTGCTCTCCATCCAAACTCTGCTTCTACCCATTTCAAAAGTTCCTGTTTCCATTAAATATGTCATAATCTCTAATAATGCAGCCCCATCCCATCAGAGATGCAGCTTTTCACCTGTCCACTGATAACAAGCTGGATGCTCCCTCTCCTCTTTAGTCTGCAGGACACGCCGTCCATGCTTCCCACAAACTAGTTCACATCTTCATCCATCTGACCACAGAACAGTTCTCCACTTTGCTTTTTGTAAATTTATATTTTACACTGCATCTCAACTTTTTTGTTTTAAAAAAGGAATATTTTCCTAAATGTGGCATCAGTCTTTGTTACCTCAAATTTCCAGTTATGTGTAAATTAGCTCACATCCCTCCACCCTGTGACAGAGATGAAGTACTTCATCCAAACAACGATGGGCCTGCACTATATCCACTATGTATGTTCTTCATCTAATATATTTGCAGTTTCAAAAACATGTATATTCTAGCTTTAACTACAACCACTGTGTTCTCTGTCGGGAACGTATCTGGTGAAGGGGCTGTAATACACATCTATGTTCAGTCTGCCGGTGACTGGTGTTAGGAAGGACGGCAACTGAATGAAACCCCGTCTTTTTCAACTAATTTGTTTGTAAGAACAGTTTGTGAATGACACCCATTATTTCAAATGAATCTTTATTTAGCTGAAGAAAATCCTGGAATTTCAAAGTATTAATGATGATCAGATATTACAGACATATGTATTGCTCTCTGACTGGAAATTACTTAATAAACCACCACTACGCAACATCTTCCATCATGTTGTGCCTGAATCAGTGTGTTATGTTCTCCCCCTCTTGATGCACAACTGTGGTGTTTGTAATTTAAATCCAAAATTTCCCAGTTGAAGTGGATCAGCCACATGATTTCAGTCCACAGGATACTGGTTTAAATAATGTTTTCTGCATTACAGGGACTGGAGATAAAATTCAATTCAATTCAATTCAATTCAATTCAGTTAAATTCAGTTAAATTAAATTAAATTAAATTAAATTAAATTAAATTAAATTAAATTAAATTAAATTAAGCAGAGCAGAGAGGAGCTAAGTGCATAATGGGACGTCCCCCAGCAGCCTCGGCCCATAGCAGTAGAACTAAAGGATGGATCAGGGTCACCCAGCCAGACCTACTATAAGATTTATCAGGAAGGAAAGTTTGAAGATGATCTGAAGGTAGAGAGGGTCTGATGCCTGAAGGTTCTGACTCCCATTCTACTTGTAGAACCTCTAGGAATCAGTAAACCTGCAGTCTGAGAATAGAATACAATAGAATAGAATAGAATAGAAAATACTTTATTATATTAATCCCTTTGGAGAGTCCTCAGGGAAATTTGGGAATGAAGATCTGGTGGGAAAATCTGTAACTCTGAGATCTTTAAGATCCAGTAGATCTGGGTCACTAAGAGTTTTATATGTGAGGAGGAGAATTTTAGATTTTAGTCTGGATTTTTATTCTGATCCTCAGAATCTCTGACAGGATCTTAAAATGTGTCCCAATAAAAACTGGGACTGATGACATTCATCAGGTCTTCTACTCCTGAGAGTATTCTGGATGATGAAGCTTTACAAAAATGAGCTCTGTGAGAGATTTCAAACTACCTAAGTCTGAATCAGGCAGATCCAGAACTTTTATGAATCCTCTCAGTCAACCTTCTCCTGAATCTGGTCCCAGATTCTTCTTTCCAGTCGTGGAATTTTCATGGGATTTCAGTCCCTTCATACCTTTTCATGTGCATTTTCTGTGGTCAGTTTTCTGTTGATGGATTCACAAAGACCAGAGTAAAAAGAAGTTTGATGTTGTGTTTTCATGTAACCATGACAACCAGTAAAATGTCATCCATGTCAGAGATGCTCCCATCAGTTTTAGCTTCAGTGAATTATCATAACAGAGATGGAAAGGATCATAATTACCTGCTCCGTCCTCCACCTGTGGACCTCCAGGTGAGGGACCAGACCATGACACCTGCTCCGATGTGGGAATTCTGATGCCAGCTGTATTTTCCCCATCGTGCTTGTAGGAAGAGGATGGAATTATGAATCTATGAATTGTGAACAACAGCAGGTAAGAGATGGAGGACTTGTTGGACATCTTTAACCAACAAACTGAGCAGCACACACACGGAAACACACCCCCTCCCTGACAGAAGTGAAATGAAATCAGCTGATGAATGGGTCCATTTTCGGTGCTGTGTTGTTTGTAGTGGAATGATCCGTCATTTAGCAGAGACGAGCTGTTATTATCAGCGGGTGAGAGAGAGATGAGGAGATGAATGGGACCATAACAGCCAATATTTCCACACCACTGAGTCTGGAAGCGTACAAGCTGCAGCAGTTGCAGTAGTTTGACCCCATCACTGAACAAACTTGTGCATCAAGGATCATCATGGGCATCAGGAAGGACCAGAGATTCAGTGAGTAAATTATGCACACATTTAAAATAAAATGATTAGCTGTAAAGGAATTACCTGCTAGTTCAGACTTCCTTACAGCAAACATTTCCTTTTCACTGCGGCAGCAGAAAAACAGACTTTAGCAACGTAGACTCACGTCTGCTTCTCATTTTTGATAAAGTCATGGAGCAAAGTTCACCGTGAGGGTGGCCTGAATGTTTCTGCAAAACGGGCTGTCTGTCCATTAGAATGATTCTGAAGCAAAACTTTCTGCTGAGACAAAGTCAGAGCGGTGAAACCAAACAACTAAACACTGCCTATAGGCCAGCATGCACACCCATGTCCATACAGTTAAGAGAAAAATGTATCTTAGTGTAGTACTGATATTTACAGAGTAACATTGAACATATCAGAAGCTCAGGGATCACAAACCTGTCAATCAATCAGTTAATCTAGTTAATGATGATATGAGTCATTTAAGAGAAAGTTAAAGAAGGTTTTTTCTGGTGTGGTTTCAGGGCACAGCAGCCTGTATCTGACCCTGGATCACACTTCGCCGTTCACAGTGATACAATATGCATAACTTTAAATATACCCTGATTACGTTTATGATTGATCATTAGCCTGCTTTTGTTGATGCTAACTAAACCAGCCTCCCTCACAAACTGGGTCCTAAACCTTTACATTAGATCTTCTCCATTAGCGAAGCTACAACTGCTGTGAGACCACCATCTTTTAATGCTCCCTCCATGTTTTCTTTCTCATGTCGCAGGTCTGAAGTCTTCTAGCTGCAGACTTAAGAGGAATTGCTGACTAATAATGACACTGCAGCTCATCAGCATTACAAATACTATTTACCCAAACACCTGCCTCTGCAGATCTCCTACGTATTTCACACAGATGGCGTAAGACTGTGAAACTTGGAGGCTATTTTTTGCAGCATGACTTTTAAAATCTGGCCTCAGATGTCCATCCATAGCCACGGAAGGTCGATCAGCTCTGATCTATGAGCTGGCCTCCATCAGTTGCTTTCACTTCCTCATTCTGGATGTGTGGATTTCCCTCATGACATGCGCAACCCTTCTGTTTATGACACAGAAAAAGCTAACTTTGGAAACATGCCATTTATGGCTAAATAACTGTTCTGCTGAAACTCTGATGGATCAGCTGATCATGGTTCTTTGAACACACCTCCGTGAAAGCTTCCTGAGCAGCCTGGAGATGACGCTTCCTTCATGATGTTTTACATGATTTCTTTAGGTTTTAGGGAGTGACAGAAAATCTGCTTCTCTCTTCCTCTACATGATATTGAACAGCTGGATTAAAATCTTTATTACACTTCTCTGTTTATTCCTCCACCTACATTTTTTTTCATAGCTCAAAGTAAACTCACACTTTCTGTTAAAAAGCATTTAGCTGATTTTCCTGCCACGTCCTTGATTGGCACCATGTCCCTGTAGTTACCATAAAGATGAGGAGGAGAGGAGGGAAATGGAAGAAAGACATACCCAGAGTCTCTACAACTTGACTTCAGGACTGAGGACTTGTCAGCAGACTCTGAATTTGAAACAACATTTGGAGCAAAGGGTCTATGATATCACAAAGATCAACTTTGTTCAGGTATTTATTTTACAGTATTTTCACAGATTTATTATTATTGGGTTGAAAGAGAATCTGATGTTATCACATACAGAAGAACCGATTCAAATATGAATTACAGCTACAATTTCAAAAGTTGTGTTTCTCTGTAAAATATAAATAAAACCAGAATCTCACCGAGCCATATTTTATTCCCAGTAGAAGATAAACCACATACCACATGTTTAAACTGAGACGTTTCACCATGTGATGAAAATATGAGCTGATAGTGGATCTGATGGAAAAAGTTGGAACAGGAGCAACAAAAGGCTGGAAAAGTACCTGGTACAAACCAGAAACACCTGGAGGAGCATTGGACAACTAACCAGGTTACCTGGTAACAGGTCAGTAACATGACTGGTATAAAAGGAGCATTTCAGAGAGGCAGAGTCTCTCAGATAGAAAGATGGACAGAGCTTCACCAATCTGAGACAAACTGGATCTAAAACTGTGGAACAATTTCAGAAAAATGTTCCTCAAACTGTGAAGCTCCACCATCTACAATGTAGAATATCATCAGAAGATTCAGAGAATGCCCAGAAAAGACTTTATTTCATTAGGCTGCTCAGGAAAGCTGGTCTGAACCATCACCCTCTCACCCAGGTCTACAGAGGACTGATAGAGAGCATCCTCACCGCAGGCATCACTGTCTGGTATGGAAACACCACACAGGCAGAGAGGAAGGCTCTGCAAAGAGTCATAAAGACTGCGGAGAGGATTATAGGCACAAAACTTCCTTCCATGGACTGTATGTACGAGCAGCGCTGTCAAAAAAGAGCAGAGGGAATCATCAGAGACTCACTCCATCCCGCTCACCCTCTGCTCAGACACAAACAGTGCGCGTACAACCTCAGACACAGCAGAGCGGACAGTATCAAAACTCACAGGACTCGCTTTTTTAACAGCTTCTTCCCAGCCACAGTCAGACTGATGTCAAAACAAAACTACTGAACTTATGCAGAACGCAAAATGTGGAAGACACTATCCAACTACATGTGCATGTTCAATATCTGACCTGCACTATCATCTCCTGTGAAACAGGATGATGTCTTTTATATCCCCTCCTGTATAATGTGTAGTTCCTCTGATCAGTGTTCAGTTGCTTGAGAATTTCATGTGCAATATTCTCCCTCTCCCCCTACCCACTCCTCTATCTCACAATACCTTCTGCTCATGTACAGCGCTGTATAGTGTATAATAGTATGGCTACATACTATATTTTATATTTTTTGTATTTATACATTTTTTTTTACTGTAGTTTATTTTCTAATGTGTACAATGTTCACTTATTCTTGATTCATCTTTTCTCTCCTACTACTTAAACTGTGACTCTGAAAGAGCCCTGCACAAGAATTCCAATGTACCTTGACTTTTTTGGTTTTATGTACAAATGGCAAATAAAGAACTTTGAACTTTGAATCAGGAGGAACCTCTGTGTGCATGGGACAAGGCTGGATTTTTTTTTCTGTGTGATTAAAGAACATTTCTGTGATGCTGATTTCACTGTAGAACAAACTATGTTTTGTCTGGACGATTTTGATGTGACGAAATATGTCAACAGATGTTTTCAACTGGTAAAATTACAGAAATCATTACCTAAAAAAATCCTGGATTCAGTTTATAAAACAAACAAAGAAAAACATTATTGTTGTCCCTGAATAGAGTATTTTGCATTATGAAGGGATTATTTGCAGTATCATGGATAGAAAATCTGAACAAACGTCATTAATGCTGCAAACCTCTTGTCTTCCAGGGATCTCTGCGGGACACTTTTATGTCCTATCAATGTCAGAAGGAAACCTTAAACCCAACAAATGAAGATAAGTCTTGGTTATTTAAATAAAGTGGAGTTGAGTTCAGTGAAGGTTGAATGAGGGTCTGGTTGGGTCAGAGTGGGGACTCCTGTTGTTTTCGGACTGCAGCTGATGTTATTAGCTCATTACTCTTCTTTGACCTGTGTCATGATTCTGGATGGTTGCTCTGTTTGGCTTCTCCTACAAGAACTCCTAAAGCTGATGATAAAATCAACAGCATCTCCATCCATCAGGGTTCAGAGGAGCATCAGTAAAGTGTAAAACAATGGGGTGGAACCGGCCCATTTGTCACTGTTGTCTCAGCTCTGATAGAAACTCAGCTCTGTGTAAACCCTCGGACTCCACCACGGTGCAGGTCTGCTGTCCTGCACAGCGGTCATGTGGTCTATAATCCTTCTGGATCACTCTTCAATTTGCATATACACGACAAACCATGCAGATATGAAATCGGTCCACATTCAGCTTGATTCCACTGAAGAACCTGAGAGACGTAACTCACACTGACCTTTCCTCCCTCTTTTGTTCTGAGAGGAACTTTTTACTTGCTGGACACTTTTTTGTTATTTTGCCTCTGAAATGAAGCTGATTAAGATCAAAGTTCAGGGTTTCAACTCCACTTCACTTCACAGGTTTATGAAGGTCATATGATCTCTTTAGGCATTACAGCAACTCTTTTATCCAGGGGATATCAATCAATTTATTACATCATCATCATCATCATCATCTGGACAAACCAGGCAGCGCTGTCAGGATCGTGTTCTTTGTGGGATATTTTATGTCTTCGATCAGTCTAGTGGAGAGTTCAATCCTCTGGTGAGGCAGCAGAACCAAAGACGTAAAGAAACCGATCCAGTTGTTCTGGGACTGATCCGGATCCTGGAGAGGTTCCAGATCCGGATCCAGAGAAGAATGCTGCTGATGCTGATGGACAGTTCAGCACATGCTCTGCACCAGGATGGACAAAAACAATTTGGACGGGACAGAAACAGCTAATACCTACAGGACAGTGGGCCTGAGGACCACTGCTCTACAGAACACAGTGAGGAAACAACTGTTCAGGCAGAGTCTTCTTCAGGTCTGCTGTAACACAGAAAGCTTTCGGAGGTCATTCCTGCAGCAGACATCAGCCGAGGAAACAAGAACTTGAGCTGAAAAGTTTTAACTGACATTTAAAGAAGCATTTTTAAAACAGAGAGAGCTTTAATGTGTGTGACAAACGTTTCTCACCCTTCACACCCTCTGACTTGTTTGGAAAGTTCTTCTTTGCTTTAGACTTTGGGTGGGGCAAGGGCCTCACACATAAAGTTTATTTTTTATTGGATTAGTTTTAAACTGTTAAAATTGCAGAGCAGGTGGACCTTCACAGTCATTGTGGTGGTGATCAGAAGTAACAGTCCGAATACTTGGACGTCAACAGCAACCAGGCCAACTGCTGATATAGGAAACAACACAAACCTCCGCTTCATTGAAGCAGTGATGCTGCAACAAGAAGGCCGAACCAGAATTGTGACAAACCTGCTGCCATGAACAGACAAATCATGTTGATTTAAAATGATCAAATCCTGTCTGACCATTTTGATTCAGACCTGAAACACTTTGAACTTACAGAGTTTGCTCTACTTGCAAAGAAATCTGTTATAAATGATTATTTACATAGATGGAGGCCAACAAAGCAGAACAAAAGAAATTTCCAGCCAGGCTGAATAGTTTCTCCTGCCACAGCTGCTTCATTCAGATGAATGAGATGAAGCTGAAGTTGGTGTGAACGTATTTCTGAGTGTGTGGAGGAGGGAAACCTGCGTGAGGAGGCCAGTTGCTATGCTAACATCCTGCTTCTCAGCTCCACACAGAGCTGCTGCCTCTGTTTCCTTCTGCATGATTACAGCAGGGTTGCAAGTATACGGCATGCTGGAAGGCTGCTTTCACGGACCATCCTCGGCCTCTGCAGAACGCCACTGGAGGGCTTTTAATGCAGAAAACCGAACAAAATGTCACCGGGCATAATAGTAGTCATCTTTTAGGGGATTGTCTGTTCACACTGAAACAGAGTTTGGAAGATGTTGTGGAGAAGCTTCATATTTGCATATTTTATCAAGTTAATGTGGATGAAACTTCCTGTAGACCACAAGTGCCAAACCCATCTAAGTCCAGGTTCCACATTCAGCTCATTCTGGTCTCCTGTGGGTCTGACCTGTAAAATAACCCACAAATACTGAAAACTACACATTTTTCCCAAAGAACTACAAGTATACTACCAAGATTTTTACATTTAATGAACCGTCCTCTCTAGAAAACATTCTCAACAACCTGAAATTTCTGGAGAAAAATAAGTGAGGTTTCAACTATATTTTGCCTCAGTTGCACATTTAAATGTTAATTTTAATTAGCTGGCATATCTTATTATTTATTTTATTTGGGAGTAATATATATATGATATATACAGCTTATATTTATAGTTGTTTAATGTATTTATATAATACAATATTTCTATTTTACATATAAATGTATACATACTATATATATATATATATATATATATATATATATATATATATATATATATATATGTCTATATAAATATTTATTTTATTATTTATTTATACACATTTATAAAATGTTATTTGTAAAATCTTTATCAAATCTGATATCTTTGTCATTTTTATAACTTTTTTTAAAATTCATAATTAAAACTATTTCCAATTTAAGAGTCAGATCTTGTTTGGGTGTTTGGATGCTGTCAGGAGTTCGATGAATGATAACTTTATTCAGCTTAATGGTGTAAAAACTGAGGTCCTTGTTTTTACTGAGAGTCTCGGCCCACTTGCCTCATGTATTAAGCCCTCGGTTTGGAACCTTGGTGTAACCCTTGACCCTGCACTGTCTTTAGACGCTCATGTAAAATTACTTGTTCGATCCAGTTTTTATCATCTCAGAAACATTGTCAAGCTGTTTCACCACCTGAGATGGAGATGATCGTCCATGCCTTCATCTCATCCAGACTAGATTATTGTAATTCCATCTTCACTTGCTTAAGCAAAAAATCTCTTGACCGTCTCCAAGTTGTTCTTAACACTGCTGCAAGGCTGATAACAAAATCCTCCAAATTCATTCATGTCACTCCATTACTGATCCAGCTGCACCGGCTTCCCATTTATTACAGAGTGCATTTTAAAATTCTGGTTTTAACTTATCGAATCCTTCATGAACAAGCACCTGAACATATCAGAGACCTTCTGCAGCCCTACGTTCCCAGCGGGTCCCTGAGATCAAGTGATGAAGGTCTGCTGGTTGTTAAACCAACACGACTGAAAACCAAAGGTGACAGAGCCTTCGCAGCCGTGGCTCCTTCCCTCTGGACCTCCTTCCTCTCAGCCTGAGATCTGTGGACTCCATGATCTCTTTTAAAAAGTAGATAAAAACACATCTTTTAAAACTTGCTTTTTATTTGTTTTTATTTTCTGTGTTATTGTTATTTTGTGTTCTGTTTTATTGTTAAGCACTTTGTGATTTTTATCTTGAAAGGTGCTGTATATATAAACATTTATATACTTACTTACTTACAATAAACTTTTTACCTTGATATATATATATATATTTATATATATAAAATCAGCAAACATTTAATTCCAGGTATCTGGAAGGGAAAAATTCAGTATTTCACATGATGATCGGAGCAACTTTTCCAGAGTGGACCCTTTGGTGCTCCGGTTTTGGCCCCCAGGCCATATGTTTGACACTCTTGCTGCAGAGGTGGTGGGACCTGAAGAGCAGGGAGGAGGAGGGGAGTTTGTCTCGGGGGCAGGAAGGACCCACCTCCTCTCCCCACCTCCCTGCCCGGGCCCTTTGTTCCCTGATGATGTATGAGACAGCCTCTCCCTTGGAGTACCGCAGGAACACGACAGCGAAGCAACAACACTCTTCCATAATGGAGACTGATGGGACAGCTCCCACTCTCTTCACTTTGTCCACTACTAAGATTGAATTGGTGTGACTCTGCAGGCCCCCACAGGGGCCTTGGACAGCTCTGACGAGGGCCCTCGTAAGGAAAGACTCAACCTGACAGAGGCTCGTGTCTGTTAGCTGCACTGGATCCCGCCACAGCCTGACAGGTGGATGGATAGATGAGTGATGAACGAGTAGATGGATGGAGAGGGACCTGCACAGGTCTTTGTGGGTTGGGAAACAGTGGAGGAGAGGTGATGGGGATTCCTGCTCCTCTGGTTCCTGTCAGACATTCCTCAGATTACTGAGCTCCAAGACTCCTGCAAACCGGGACGTCTTTCCCTAAAGCATTCAAGGCTTGGTTTGATTTATGGTGTCGCACCAGAGCAGAGAAGAGTAGAAACATTAGGAAACAGGGAGGCTGGAAAACTGTGATAGCTGGAAAAAGAATGAATCTTGTAGAGAAAAACATGCAAAGTTAGCCATGATCCAGACTTGCCTGGCACCAGAGCAAAGACAAACACAGATATCAGTGCGCTAGAAGAGACTGCATTGCATCAAGCTTGTCTTCTGGAGCAGATCTGTGTTACCTGCTTATGAGGAAAGGATGCTTGAGGTTATTTGAAAGTTTTTTTTCTCTTGGCCCAACCCTTCTCTTCTGTAGGAAGTTGCTTCCTTTTATTCAGGGATAAAGAAAAACTGGTCATCTACCGTCACCTAGTAAATGGTAAATGGTCAGTATTTATACAGCACTTTTCTGTACCTGGAATGACTCTCAAAGTGCTTTACATCACACATCACATTCACCCATTCACACACACACACATACACACACACACACACTGATGATGAAATGGTAAATCCAACCTTTCTGTCATTATATGACCTATATCAGACCCAGAACGCGTTTGTATGTGGTCCTAAACCAGATCCATATCTGATGTTTTTCAAAGTCATTCTGAGTATATGTGTCATTTCAGGGCTGCAGACCGTTCACCTGGTGAACAACCAAAAGACAAAAAAGACAGATCACAGGAAAAAAAAAATCTGAACTGAGCACTGAGACCTGCAGAGTGAAGGTAGCTTAATAGCTGCAGCACTCAATGCCTACAGGAAGGTCAGGACGGCTCTACAGGTGGCTTCAAAGCAAAATTCTGAACAAAGAACAAAATGAGAACTTCAGAGACAAAAATTTGGCCTCTCACAGCTCTGATGCACCGATTAAGTTAGTTTCCGCAACACAAGAACACCCTGATATAACCCTTCCCGTTAGACAGCGAAGGGTTAAAACAGCACCCTTCTTCAGCTAGACCACCACTAAAACCAGAGACCGATCATCTAAGCACTGCACACACCTTTAATGCTACAGTTTATTATTATTATTATTATTATTATTATTATTATTATTAGTAGTAGTAGTAGTAGTAGTAGTAGTATTAATAAAATAATTAAGAATATTTAACAAATGATGACATCAGACACACCAATTTAGATTCAAATCACAGTAATGATGAAGCTGCAGAGGAAGATGAGGAGTGAAGAAGTTCAGGAGGTAGATGATGAAAATGAGAACAAACAGAAGAAGAAAAACAAGGAAGTGACAGATGTTTGAGATGACCTGAAAACGGGATTGATGGAGGGACGGAGAGAAAGAGCACAGTTCGTACGAGAGGTTTTTAAAATGCTGAGCCAATCGTGTGTGTGTGAGTGTGTGTGTGTGTGTGTGTGTGTGTGAGTGTGTGTGTGTGTGTGTGTGTTTTACATGGACAGATCATGACTCAGACAGGAAACAGATACTATGATCTTTTGGAGATGGAGCCTCAATTGTTGAGGAGATAATACAGCAGAATATGTGAATAATGTTCCCACTGCACAAAGAGCCGACACAGAAGCACCTGAGATGAATCATTACCTCTGATCACACTGAAACTGTCATTAAAGCATGAATCCACACATGTAGAGAGGTGGTTATTAATAAATAAGTACAGTAAGTATTCACACTCACTTCTTAAAACTTTTTTGGATTTTATGAAAAAAAGTCTAAATGACTTAAAGAAAAAATATATATATTTTAAATATATATATAATATATATATATATATATGCACTGCCTCTAGCACTACATGACAGCACCTGGGTCTAACTAAGCTCAAAGCAGTCTAACTACCACGTAATTATGACGTCCCATCTTGTTTGAATTCTTGTTTGTGTTGTTCTTACTCTCAAATGTTATGTACATTTCTTCTTTTCTTTCAAAGGAAATATAATTTAAAGACGCACTGCGTAACTTTCCAACCTAAACCTCTGCGTTCTGGACTCATCTGATGGCCCAGTGACATCTATTCTGTGCCTTTCTGGAGTTGCTGCTGTCCAGCAGTGTCCCAAGGCTGAACCCCAAACCGCACCGTGTGCGTGAGCACACGTCCTCCGCAGCTGTTGGTAGCCATTTTGGTCAACGATTCGGTTCCCAAAAGGCGCCATGGAGCGTGTCAGAAGGGCCACATCGCAAGTCTAATTTTGACAGAGCATGCTTCCGGAACGCATCAAGCTCAGCAGTTCAGATAGGGCCTGACAGGAAATCAGACAGGGGAGCAAGTGTAAAAGCTTCTGGTAATTTTCAAAATAAAAGCCCCCGTGCAGATTTGCACTGCTGAACCAAATAAACTTCACTTCTTTAATTGGTCAGGGGGTCTCAGGGTTTTTTCATCATGGACGACGAGACGTTTGTCCTGGAAATGGAGAATCACAACATCTCCAGTTCTCCTGTGATTTCATGATTTCACGGATCCCGCTAGGCGGACTGCACTCGGGGCGCTCCGTAACTGACACGTTCCAGGTGTGGAATGATGCGCCACGGAGGTTGGAATGAAACCGCGATGCAGCCGGAACGCGGCGCAGATGCACCCGGTGGAAATTACCCCGGCGAAACCAAACCCTGATGTTGCAACCGAGTTTGACTTTGCATCAATAGCTAGCAAGCAGACATAAACACAGCAGCTGTTTTGAATGCACATTGTGGCGGATTCAGCAAAGAAATGCAAGAAAACTTAGGAGGAAAAGAGGAAAAGAAAAAGAGAAAGAGTCAGAGCAAGCGATGATGGATGATAATGGAGAGATCTCAGTACAAGTAGGATGAAGATGTTTCTGGGTTAGCCGTCGTTGGGGGCTAAAGTTCTGCAGTGTGTCTTTAAAAGGGGGGTGTATGCATAACGATCCCTTCTGAGTTCTTTATATTTCCATCTTTTGCATCACTTCCAGCTTCAGTCTCCCGGGGAATGTTTCTCTGATCTCTGCTCATCCATCCTTTGGGATTTGTGTCTGTTCTCCATCGTCAAATATCTCCAGCTCTTCCAGGTTCTGGTTCTGCTAGTTTAAGTCTTGGACTGAGGTCTGGACTTGGACTTGGTCATTCCAACACATTTAACATTCTTTACCAGTCTCACTCTCTGGAAGACTCAAACTGGTTTTCCTCTAGAGCTTCCCAGGATTTATCTCCATCCATCAGTCCCTCAGTTCTGATCCATTTTCCTGCTGATGGAAACATCACCACATCATGATGCTGCCACCACCATACCTTACTGCCCCATTGTTCAGGATTAGTCTCTTCTTCCAGGTATTTGGTGAGTCTCCTTCGTGTCTTCCAGTGTCTTTTGTTGTCCAGCTCTGTTGAGTGTTCAGCTGTCCTCTAGACAGATCCAGCTGTCTCTCCTTCGAAGTTACCTTTGGTCTCTTCTCTCTGATTGATGTCCTCCTTGTCTGGGCTTTCTGGTCGTCTCTCAGCAGGTTTGTTGTGGTTTCTTCTTTCCATCTGATGATGGATTTAATGGAGCTCTGTGGGAGTTTCAGATATTTTTAGAACCAACTCTGATCTGTTCTTCGTCCCTGTCCTGTGTGGAGGTCTCCTTGGTCTTTATGATCTCTTCATCAGAGCTGGTCCAGACTCTGAGAACTTTCAGTGGGCTCATGGGACTGCATGCAGGTGGAGCTCATCTAACGGGTTAAGTGATTTGTGAAGGAGCTTTTTTAGAGGCTTCACAACAAAATGAGTGAAAAACTCCTGCCATCTGGGGTGTGTCTCATGTGATTCTCTTGTTGTCTCTATTGCAATTTTTTATTGTAACAGCTTATTTTACTGTCATATTTTCTACAGTTTTTCTAACTGCTATAATACCTGAATTTCTCAGTCTTATCTTACATTAGAACACATTGCTTTTAGTTTTTATTTTTCCCAAAATTTCCCTTTTTTTCTTAATTTCATTCTGCTACAATGAAAGAAAAGAAAAGAAAAGAAAAGAAAAGAAAAGAAAAGAAAAGAAAAGAAAAGAAAAGAATACAAAGATAATGGATAACTCAAACAAATCAAACACATGCAAAAGAAAAAATAAACTCCTTTATACCATGGTCTGGGTGAATACTCGATTCTGATTGGCTGAAGGGTGTCCATTAAAAGTGATAATAAACACCTATGAAAGAAGTTCCGGCCAAATAGCCTTATTGCTGTAAATTTTTGCGCTGATTAAACGGTAGTTGGTAACCGTGGCAACAGAAACTCAGACGCCGGGCTGCAGACGCGCCAGATCAGAGCCGCCTGCAGGCTTATTGAACATGTAGGAATCTGTGGACTTTGACTGTTTGAAACAAAATGTGGCATCATCCTCTGGACACACACAAGCTGTAAGAGCTGCACCCACCCTCTGAAATGTTTGTGTCACGTCTGCAGCCGATGGAGCTGCAGGTTCTGTGTCAGAGCCGGTTACCTTGGCAACGCGTCACAACGAAATAGTCCACTCAGCCGCTTCTTGTGAAAAACTTATGATTTTACTGGTGAAAGACAACATTAACGCATTAATAATTTATTTATTTATTTATTTTCTTTCTTAATGGACCAAGCAGGGGCTTCGCGTCAGACGGTTCATGCCTCTGTGTTGTCCATTAATTTATGATAATGGCCATCTCGTCAGGCATTATCCCTTACTTAAGAGCTCAGCAAATACATTTCTAACATTTAATTTTATTTAATTTTATTTAATTTTATTTAATTTTATTTAATTTTATTTAATTTTATTTTATTTCCAGCTGCTGCTTGTGATGAACACACTAAACAAACTAAAGTGGCCTGAACACCACCTATGCAGACTTTCCTCCATCTTGGCTCCAGTTGCTGACATTCTTTGATGGACTACAGAGTTGGCTTCTCTCTCAATGAGGCCCTGGTTCTGTGAGGGCACAGGGGACAACAAATCAAAGACTCCTCATGTTCTCAATGCAAAATAAAGACAAGTCTGATGTCAGAGAACAGGCTGCGTATTGACAGGAAACAAAGGCCACTGAGTGGCCTATAAGCAGCTGTTATCATTGTCTCTTTGTCCTCATATGCTAATTGTAGAAGATGGAGGAATGTGAGCATGAATATGTCTGGGTGTGTTTGTGAATATGTCTCTGTCAGTGAAAATGCTGGTTCCATCACATTTTATGTCTCTGTGAATGATACTAGCCACATCATAGCTAAAGGCGTTATGTGTATATGTGTATCAGGTGCATGTGCCATGCACTCTCCTTTCAGAGCTCCTTGGCAGTGGCTCTGGTAACTGTATGATGAAGCTAGCCTGACTTCTCTGCAATGCCAGTCATGCACATTTCAAACAGAAGGAGAATAATGTTGGCTTTATATGCGAGGACCAGCATCAGATGCAAATAAGGTCCCAGACAAACAGGGGTCTTTACAACAGTGTCCTCAGTGAACACATGAATCACACAATATTGTTTCATGCAGCTTCAGCTCAGGATGGAGAGATGTGGACTGACATCTGAATATTTTTACACTTAGATGAGTTAAACCAAACTGACAGAGGAAATAGTTATTAACAGTACATTTAGATGATTTTAGCCCTTCACCTTTTCCAGAATTGAGAGAAAACGTCTGGTCCTTTTCTTTGCCCTCGTCTCCAATAAATCAAGGTACAATTTCTTTTCAGTACCAATAATCTTAAATGACAACTCATTTCAGGCTGTATTTCCCATGAATGACCAAATAAGCTATAATGTCATATTCATGAGAAAGATGATGCAGGAAAACTGGTCCATGGATCTCTTCCTTCCAGACTGGGCTGCTGTAATTCCGGATTATTGTTCTGAAAAGTCTCCATCTGATCCGAGATGCTGCAGCAAGGGTTCTGATGAGGATCATCATCAGACATCACGTTTCTCCAGTTTTATCTTCTCTTCATCGGCTCTCTGTTAATCCAGAACAGAATCTAAAGATCTCAGAGTTCCAGATTTTCCCATTAGAGCTTCACTCTCAGACTGCAGGTTACTGGTGGTTCCTGGAGGTTCTAGAATCAGAACGGGAGGCAGAACCTTCAGGTATCAGACCCTCTCTGTGGAACCAGATCCCAGTCCGGCTTCAGGTATCAGACCCTCTCTGTGGAACCAGATCCCAGTCCGGCTTCAGGTATCAGACCCTCTCTGTGGAACCAGATCCCAGTCCGGCTTCAGGTATCAGACCCTCTCTGTGGAACCAGATCCCAGTCCGGCTTCAGGTATCAGACCCTCTCTGTGGAACCAGATCCCAGTCCGGCTTCAGGTATCAGACCCTCTCTGTGGAACCAGATCCCAGTCCGGCTTCAGGTATCAGACCCTCTCTGTGGAACCAGATCCCAGTCCGGCTTCAGGTATCAGACCCTCTCTGTGGAACCAGATCCCAGTCCGGCTTCAGGTATCAGACCCTCTCTGTGGATCCAGATCCCAGTCCGGCTTCAGGTATCAGACCCTCTCTGTGGAACCAGATCCCAGTCCGGCTTCAGGTATCAGACCGGCTTCAGGTATCAGACCCTCTCTGTGGATCCAGATCCCAGTCCGGCTTCAGGTATCAGACCCTCTCTGTGGATCCATATCCCAGTTCGGCTTCAGGTATCAGACCCTCTCTGTGGAACCAGATCCCAGTCCGGCTTCAGGTATCAGACCGGCTTCAGGTATCAGACCTTCTGTACCTTCAGATCATCTTTAAACTGTCCTTCCTGATAAATCTTATAGTAGGTCTGGCTTGGTGACCCTGATCCATCCGTTAGTCCTGCTGCTATAGACTGAGGCTTCTGGGAGACATCCCATGATGCACTGGGCTCCACTCTGCCCTCTTTATTCTCCTTGCAAAAATCTGACGTTGTTTCGTTTATTTGTGTTTCTTTTGTTCTTTCTCAGCAGGAATCCCTGGTTAGAGTTCTGCTGCTGGTTGACCCCTCTTTCCTGTCCTCTACACCCCCAACCAGTCCAGGAACATGACCGTCCTTCTTGGTCCTGGTTCTGATGGAGGTTTCCTTATTAGCAGTTTTGATAAGAACTGAACTTTATTGAAAGATTTACGCAAAAAAGTTGATAATATGATGATCTGTAATGTTTTTATTGCAGTTTTTTGAGACTTTTTTTGTTTATCACCATTGACCTGAAAGTGTAGTAATTTTGTCCCTTGTGTCCTGTTGACTTTCAAGAAAAAGCTCTTGGAAAGGAAATGATCCCATATGGGGTAACACATCCAAAATGGTGGCCAAAAATTGAAAGAAAAACATCTGAGGGGACAAAAAAAGTCCATTATGATCTACAAAGGTTAAACTTCAACCACCTGGGAGCAGGAGGAAGCGGTGAATAAACGTTCTGCTGGTGGACAACTGGTCTATGGGACCTTCTGGGATTCAGAAAGAATGAAATGAGTTTACAAATGTCTCATTTAAGGAAGACAGGTCTCTAAGCAACACACTCTCATCTTCCAGCGCAATGACAGCGTGTCTGTGAGTGAACCTGTAATGAACTGTCCTCATTATTTCTCAAGAGCATTTAGCTTTTTTCTGTCTCCGTCACTCCTCACACAGAGTGATGCATCATACATAATGCAACATGCACACAAACACACTGAGTGACTTGCACAGTCAGATGCAGAGTGTTTGGGATGTGGGTGACTCAGCCCTGTGTTGTGTTGTTGGGTTAACCGTGTTCACTTCCTCCTGCTCCACAGAGATCGCAGCTCTACAAGCTCAGCACAGAGATGACACCGAAGAACAATAAACACACAGCAAACAACTAACTAAAGAATAGAACTTGATTTTCCATTTCTCCAATGGCAAAACAAGATATTGAAAATAAATAGTGGCTTTGGAACGACATGTGCTAATTGTCTTTCAGCTGTATATGTATGTGTATGGAAAAATGCAACGTTTCTGATATAATAACACCAGAAAACAAAACATTAAAATGTTTAACGATCCCAGTGTGAATGGAAAAAGTAAATAAACCTTTTACAACAAGTCAAATCTCCTTTATCAGACAAACTATGGTTTTAACTGAAGATCAGAGCAAGAGGGAGTTTTGTGCTTTTCTCACTGAGCTTCTTTAGCTGAGACAAGGTTTCAGGTCCAGGGCTGTTTGATGGGAACAGCTCTTCTCAGTCTAATATACCAAATCCCTGCAGGTTTGAAGTAACTTTTCAGTTTGTAGACATTCTCTGGATTTACTTTAACATTCAGGGTCACAGTAAGCGTCTGTCGAGTGTATTGGGCTCAGCAAATCGACCCCATATCATGGTGCTTCCTGCACTGTGCTTCAGTCGGGCTGATTGTTTTATGTTAGCATGCAATGTCCCTTTACACAACACAGTGTGGTCTTCTTGAAGAAATAAACTGGCTTAATCAGTTCAGACATATTTATTTATTTGTTATATTGTTATCATGGTGCTCTTTGGTGAACATTATGCACATAAAGTATATGTACATTAAAGTTTACAAAAAGTTATATAAGCAACATTTATAGTTTGTTTTCTTTTTTTCAACCTTTATTGCGTGTGCATATCTTATATATCTGAACTTTGTTAGTGTTTTTAACTCTAGAGGTGCAAAGCGCACACACGGAACATAAAAAATGTCACAGACACACTTGTTTGTGGTCTGAAATGCTGATTCTATAAAATAAATATGTAATTCATTATAATATCAGATGAAAGAGGTGAGAGGACTACGTGGACGGCATCTAATGATGAAGGATATGATGTTGGTCAGAGGAGGGCTGCGGAGAGTTCAATGGCCTATCTGGCCTTCCCCTCTGAAACGCTGTGGCTTCCCAGAGACTTCTGGGTAATGTAGTCTCAATTAAATGCAGGCTTAGAATTTATTTTTAGTTTGGGATACATAAGTTTACCAGTTATCCCATCACAAGAACAAAATTTTCTCTACGACATAGGATCGGATGATTATCCAATAGACTATCCATGTTAACGTGTTTAAGACGACCGTTAGATTTTGTGATGAAACTCCATATCCCATCCGGCCTTTCGTTTTCGCGCAGACTCAGTGAATGTGGGCGAAGAGGAGGCGATACGGTGGAAAATGAGTGGTGGGAGGCCAGCGTTTGGCGGTGAAATTAGACATAATAATCATGATTTATTTTATATTTTCATATAAGTCGCTCTTTTTCCTTCTTTAGCCTGGACCGAAAACCCGTGAGGGACATCTGGTGACGAAGAAGGCTCTGAAAGGTGTTTTTTGTGGTCGGAGCAGTGCCAAAGACACTCTGATAATCGTTAGTTGTTGTTTGTTTGTTTGTTTTTTTGTTTGTTTTTCCTCATTCTTCAAAATGCCGCGAGACAACAAAACTCCTCTCATCCAGAAAATAGCAAAGCAGGCCAACATCACCTTTAAATGCTCCAAGTCATCGGCCAACGGGGACAGTAAAGTGGTGACGGAGAAATTGAATGAACTGATCTCCTTGGTGACCTCCGTCAGGGCTGCCGACCTGAAAATTGCTCCCCGGAAAAACAAGCCGAGGTCCGGGGCAGCGGGGCTCCAGAACCCCCCTGTCACCTACATGCACATCTGCGAGACGGAGGTGTTCAGCATGGGGGTGTTTCTGCTGAGGACCGGCGCCTCCATCCCGCTGCACGACCACCCGGGGATGAACGGGATGCTGAAGGTCTTTACTTCATGTTTCTAACATCACACCTCCAGAAATCTTAGTTTGAGCCAGCTGTAGGTAAAGTCTGCCTCCATCACAGCGTCTTACCTGGTTTTAAGGTGGAGCCTCCATGTCTCCTGACCCCAACCTCCACATCCAGACTCAGACATTAACTTGGACCTGGATGAGTTTTTGGGCACATCAGAGCTGTTGTATTATGTTGGTTAGACACCAGATGAGTCTGGACCTGGGCTTCAGGTTTTTCCATCATTTTACACAGCAGACATGTTGGTCCAGGGACCATAATACAGAGCTACAATACATCACCTGGTTTTTCTGTTTTTAATCACTTAATACACAGAAAACCCAAAATAACTTGTTAAAACCAACTGATAACGTGTTAGAATGAGAAAAGAAAAACATAAAGGACCCTCTACTAAAAATTAAAGCATAACTGGTTTGTTTTATTAGATTACACCAAACTAATGCAGCATCATCCCATCAGACAGGGCTCGGGGCCTCCTCACAGGTTCCTGTGATTTCTGTTACCAGTCAGTTATACTGGTCATGGTAAACCAGCAGCCAGTCTTCAGACTCATGATGCATCACATTTCAGTCTTTTTCCACATGGCCGGTTGAAGGTGGGACTGCTGCTCTGCATCTTGACATTGTTGGTAAAGTGCAGAGACTTACTGGGTGGGTCCCCTCGGAGCCAGCCCACAGACCGGAACCTCGGTTCTGGACTGTGTCACTCCTCTGGGAGTCCGTATCGGCCATGTTGGCCTCATCGAAAGACACCAAGTTAAAATTGTTTTGGTTATCAGCCTGACTTTTTAAGAAGTGACTTAATGCCAAAACTACCATATTGCAGGTTTTAGGTCTGAAGCTGGGTGATATTCAGGCTTTACATTATATCCATATCATTTTACAGGAGCAGAGGATTTGACAGTTTAGTTTATCTTGATGTAGAGTTCATGTTAGAGTTCTAGTACGAGGCTAGAGTTGTCCATTTCTCCTTTGTTTCCCGGTTCTTCATGATAAAGACCAAAGTCCTGATGAAAGATCCTTCATCTCAGAGGGAAATTGTAATGTTGTCAGAGGTTTTCATGTTTTTACATGACATCACTACAGATTCAACCAGACTCGACTCTTCTTGTTTACTACAAAGAATAGAGCCGGCACGCTCGTGTACAGCCCATCACAGCGCCACACATCGGCCCGCCCTAGCCCTGCATCGGTGGAAAGGATGAGGCGATGCTGAAGGTTTGAGTCCCGGCTGAGCGCGCTGATGCGGGACAGTTTTAATGCGTCTGGACGTGTTGAGCTCAGCTGTTTGTTAAACATACACGGCAGGAAGCGTGCACATGGCAGACAGATTTTATTTCCTCCTGTGTTTATTTCCTTCCTCCTGAGTGTTTCCTGTCTTTTGTCCAGGTCCTGTATGGGAAGGTGAACGTCCGCTGCTTCGACAAGGTGGAGGACAGTTTAACCATGAGCTCCGTCCCACCTAGCTTCCACCCCCCCCTGGCCCCGCTGCAGATGACCTCCGTGTGGCGCTCTGTGCCACGATCGGCCATCGAGTACTCGGAGAGCAGCGGGCCGTGTCTCCTCACTCCCTTACGGGACAACCTGCACCAGATCGATGCGGTGGAGGGCCCCGCAGCTTTCCTGGATATCCTGGCGCCACCGTACAATCCAGATGACGGCCGGGACTGTCACTATTACAAAGTCCTGCAAATGGTGGCGGAGGAGGGAACAGACGCCAAGGGCAACCAGGAGCAGCTGGGAGAGAAGAAGGAGGGAGAAGCGTGGCTGCTGGAGATCCCTCAGCCGGAGGACTTCTGGTGTGGTGGGGAGCCGTACCCCGGCCCTGCAGTGTCTATCTGAAGGATGCCTCCTCTCTGAGGAGCTGTGTGAGACAGACATGATGTTTGCTACCCGTCCGTTACTACCTGGAAGTCAGAAGGATGGAAGGCCTCCCTGGAGGACACCACACCGTAGCAGAGGCTTCCAGAAGGAATCCAGGAATCAGCTTTCCCATATGGTATTTCTCTTGGGACCATTATGTTGCCTTGTACACAGATGAATGTTATCATCCTAACGGTGTGTGAGTAATGAGGTATCATTAGAGTCTCTGCTGGGAGGCAACCAAAGCTTTCCCCGTTTTCTCCATGCTGCAGACCTCCACATGTCTCAACGCCAAAGCCTGGAACTCAAGTCCTACCTGCCTTATCTGCAGATGCTCATATATGTTCCTAGAGTTTCTATTATTCACGCATTTCTTCTTCCAAAGTGCACACTACATTATGAACTCTTCATTTTCTTTTTGTTCTACATGATGTCTTCTCTGATGAAAGCTGGCGGTTCTGTGATGTGTCATACTGTCACTGAGTGGAGCTACAGTATAAGGCATCATATTAAAGACTGAATGGAAGCCGTCAGAGACCTTCATTATGATTTTATGCTATAAATTTACCACACTTTCTTTTCTGTTAACTCTACCACTAGTCATGCTGCTGTATGCTAGCTGAGCTTCTACTGCCCCGTCCTGCGGCCTGTTGGACCTCACACACGTCTATGTGTCAGCAGTAATTATGTTATCTGAATGTTGAATGTATCTGAATGTTGAATGTATGTGGAACAATAAAAGGATGCTCAATAATCTTCATCTTTTATCATCTTTCATCAGCACCGCTCCTGCAGCGTTTCACCACAGCTTAAAGTTTCACCTGCAACATTCAGAGCTTCCTCTGGATCCAGGTTTTAACGTGGATTTAAACATGACTGGTTTCATTACTTCTGCCCGGGACGTTTAAAAGTTTATCTTGACTTGGAGAATTCAGCAACACTCATTCTGATCCGAGTAACAGTCTGGCTCCATATTGACATGAGCATCACACAGTTGCTGCAGGTTTGTCGGCTGCATCCATGATGAGAATCTCCCGTTCCACCACATCCCAAAGCTGCTCTACTGGACTGAGATCTGGTGGCTGTGGAGGCCGTTGGAGTCCAGTGAACTCATCGTCATGTTCTAGAAAGCAGGTGGAGATGATCTGAGCTTTGTGACATGGTGCATTATCCTGCTGGAAGTAGCATCAGAAGATGCTCCACTGTGGTCATAAAGGGATGGACATGGTCAGCAACAATACTCAGGTAGGCTGTGCTGGTTAAACCAGGCCACGTTGGTACTAAGGGGCCCAAAGTGGTTTCCTGTTCTTAGCTGGCAGGAGACACCCGGTGTGTCTTCTGCTGCATCCTGGTTCAGACAACTGCTGCTCTGGATGTTTTCTCTTGTTCAGACCATCTCTGGAAACCCTGGAGATGGTTGTGGGTGAAAATCCCAGTAAATACTCCGACCAACAACCATGCCATGTTCAAAGTCTCTTAAATCCTCTTTTTTCCTCATTCTGATGCTCAGTTTGAACAGCAAGTTGTCTTCACCACGTCTCCATGACTAGACGCTGCCCTGTGATTGGCTGATAATCCAGACAGAAATCTGAAAATATATTTAGTTAGTAGAACAGTTCGGATGATCTGAACAACTCATGTTTAATTCCACATCCTGGTTTCTGTATTTGGTCTGGTTTCTCTCTCTGTGCCTCACATCCCATCTCAGAGCTGAAGGAAAATGTCAGCAGCATCACGGACAGGGACAGGAGGAGGATGGACAGTCTGGTGAGGAGGGCCAGCTCTGTCCTGGGATGCCCCCTGGACTCAGTAGAGGTGGTGGGAAACAAGAGGATGATGGCTAAGCTGCCATCCCTGTTAAAGATGCCCCATCCTCTGCGGGACGCTGGCACATCCTCTCTCTGTACTGTGTCCAAGTATAATCACGATTAAAGTTATATTTATGTATTTGATCTTTTTTAGATTTTTATGCTTTATGCTTAGATTTCCTACTATTTATTTTATGCTGTGTCTTGCAGCTGTTCTACGGTCGATTTCCCCGCTGTGGGAATAATAAAGGAATCTGGATAACTGATAAGAGAAGTGGTCTAAACTGACCCGAGTGGATTTCAGGACTTTGCTTCATTAATTTATAAAGCCTGCTTTCAGGTCATATTTTAAAATCACAATGAAATATCTGGTAAAACATAAAGCACATGGTATTTTTCTCTCCACTGTTATTTGGATGGTCTGGTGGAAACGTTACTCTGATGTGGAACTAACAGAGCCTTCCTTTTTCTCTGGGCAGTTTTTGGGACATTATCTTTAGGTTGGGAACTTTACAGCTGGGTGCTGTTGTGGGTGGGACGAGTGTTTCTTGTCTGCCAGAACATGAGCCGACTGGAAGAGATGTTTCACTCGAAAATGAAGGGGAAGGTGTTTTCTGTTGTGAGGAGGTCCAGCTTTAAACACCGGAACAGAGGTTGTGGACCAGATGGTGAATAACAAGGCTGGAGTGAAGCATATTCGTTTCTGTTTGTGTTCTAATGGTGTGATGGAGGAGTATCTGCAGGTAGAAATGCTGGATCTGAGCAGATGTCTGAATAAAATGCAGGCTCCACCTCCTGCACACGCTGCTCACTGTTCACTTCGATTTCTTAATAGCATGCCGCACCAGTTCCCTACTAAAGACACGATTCAGCCAAATTAGATTCTAATTTAACCCCATTCAGTCTAAACCGGATCAGTCCAGTTTGTCTGATAACAGAAAAAGTTCCCCAGCAACCAAAAGATCTTCTCCTTGACTCAGTCCTCCATCCTCAGCTGCACAAGGAGACCGTGGAGAGGAAAAACTCCATCCGGACCAGAACCAGGAAGCAAAACTTCCATCAGAACCAAAACCAGGAAGGAAAACCTCCATCAGGACCAGAACCAGGAAGGAAAACCTCTATCAGAACCAAAACCAGGAAGCAAAACTTCAATCAGGACCAGAACCAGGAAGGAAAACCTCCATCAGGACCAGAACCAGGAAGCAAAACTTCAATCAGAACCAAAACCAGGAAGGAAAACCTCCATCAGGACCAGAACCAGGAAGGAAAACCTCTATCAGAACCAAAACCAGGAAGCAAAACTTCAATCAGGACCAGAACCAGGAAGGAAAACCTCCATCAGGACCAGAACCAGGAAGGAAAACATCCTTCAGAGTCTTCTGCTCTGCCGGGGAATGGCTGTACTGTAAACATGGCTGTAAATGTAATTTCCATTCTATCCTGGTACACAGCTGTCTGATCCATCCGTCCATCGTCCGTCCGTCCATCCATGCAGGGATGACCACACACCCACCCAGAAGTCACCAGAGGGGAGCTCGAGCCAGACCCGCTTCATGGATTAATTGTTGTTCACACATTTAAGACAAGAATGGATATTTTAAATTATATCAAGAAGAAGGAAAACAGATTAAAATGAAATATAAACCTGATATGAATCTTCAGACTGATGAATGTGCAACGAGTTGGAAACCTGAATGAACCAAACTAAGACAGGCTTATCAATAAAGTATATATTAAAAAATAAATAAATAAAAATTAGATGGTGTAAGAATAAAAAAAACAATTTTCTAAGATTTTTTAGCAAACCACTGTCAGCAGATATTAATTATAAAAAGATAAAAATAGAAATCAAGAAGTTCTATTTTAGTTTAATCTAGTTGAGGTTTGTGCTGTTTTAGGTATTTATTTTGTTTATAGTGTAAAGTAAGATCGCATATGCCCCATGGGAGGTTTCAGGAAGGTGAAGAACTGATGATGAAGAGGAAGAGATGGGACACATCAGTGCAGATGTTGCTGTAGGTCCTTACATATTTAGAACTTCCTTTAATCCAGAACTTTGAAAAAACATGCTACTTTTTCATCACAATCAAACATCATCAGGATGAGGTGTTGCTTCCAGATTGGAGCGGCACCAAGCTGCAACAAGCTGCACCAAGCGCCACCAAGAGGCACCAGGCTGCACCAAGCTGCAACAAGCTGCACCAAGCTGCAACAAGCTGCACCAAGCGCCACCAAGAGGCACCAGGCTGCACCAAGCTGCAACAAGCTGCACCAAGCTGCAACAAGCTGCACCAAGTGGCATTAAGTGGCACCAAGTGCCACCAAGCGGCACCAAGCTGCACCAAGCGGCGTTAAGTTGCACCAAGTGCCACCAAGTGCCACCAAGCGGCACCAAGTGCCACCAAGCTGCAACAAGCTGCACAAAGCGGTATTATGCTGCACCAAGCAGCACCAAGCTGCAACAAGCTTCACCAAGCACCACCAAGCGCCACCAAGTGCCACCAAGCACCACCAAACTGCAAAAAGCTGCACCAAGTGCCACCAAGCACCACCAGGCTGCACCAAGCGGCACCAAGCTTCACCAAGCGCCACCAAGCGCCAACAAGCTGCACCAAGCGCCACCAAGTGCCACCAAGCTGCACCAAGCGGCATCAAGCGGCATCAAGCTGCACCAAGCGGCACCAAGCGGCATCAAGCTGCACCAAGCGGCATCAAGCTGCACCAAGCGGCACCAAGCTGCACCAAGCGGCATAAAGCTGCACCAAGCGCCACCAAGCGCCACCAAGCACCACCAAGTGCCACCAAGTGCCAACAAGCTGCACCAAGCAGCACCAAGCGGCACCAAGCGGCACCAAGCTGCACCAAGCTGCAACAAGCTGCACCAAGCTGCACCAAGCTGCACCAAGCTGCACCAAGCGGCACCAAGCGGCATCAAGCTGCACCAAGCGGCACCAAGCTTCACCAAGCACCACCAAGCACCACCAAGTGCCACCAAGCGCCACCAAGCGCCACCAAACTGCAAAAAGCTGCAACAAGTGCCACCAAGCACCACCAGGCTGCACCAAGCTGCACCAAGCTTCACCAAGCGCCACCAAGTGCTACCAAGCGCCAACAAGCTGCACCAAGGGCCACCAAGCGCCACCAAGCGCCACCAAGTGCCACCAAGCGCCAACAAGCTGCACCAAGCGGCATCAAGCTGCACCAAGCTGCACCAAGCTGCACCAAGCAGCACCAAGCTGCACAAAGCGGCATCAAGCTGCACCAAGCTGCACCAAGCTGCACCAAGCAGCACCAAGCTGCACTAAGCGGCATCAAGCTGCACCAAGCTGCACCAAGCGGCACCAAGCGGCATCAAGCTGCACCAAGCTTCACCAAGCGGCACCAAGTGCCACCAAGTGCCACCAAGCTGCACCAAGCAGCACCAAGTGGCACCAAGTGCCACCAAGTGCCAACAAGCTGCACCAAGCAGCACCAAGCGGCACCAAGTGCCACCAAGCGCCAACAAGCTGCACCAAGCTGCACCAAGCTGCACCAAGCGCCACCAAGCTGCACCAAGCGCCACCAAGCTGCACCAAACTTCACCAAGCGGCACCAAGCGCCACCAAGTGCCACCAAGCGGCACCAAGTGCCACCAAGTGCCAACAAGCTGCACCAAGCAGCACCAAGCGGCACCAAGTGCCACCAAGCGCCAACAAGCTGCACCAAGCTGCACCAAGCTGCACCAAGCTGCACCAAGCGGTATTATGCTGCACCGAGCAGCACCAAGCTGCAACAAGCTTCACCAAGCACCACCAAGCGCCACCAAGTGCCACCAAGCACCACCAAACTGCAAAAAGCTGCACCAAGTGCCACCAAGCACCACCAGGCTGCATCAAGCGGCACCAAGCTTCACCAAGCGCCACCAAGCGCCAACAAGCTGCACCAAGCGCCACCAAGTGCCACCAAGCTGCACCAAGCGGCATCAAGCGGCATCAAGCTGCACCAAGCGGCACCAAGCGGCATCAAGCTGCACCAAGCGGCATCAAGCTGCACCAAGCGGCACCAAGCGGCACCAAGCTGCACCAAGCGGCATAAAGCACCACCAAGCGCCACCAAGCGCCACCAAGCACCACCAAGTGCCACCAAGTGCCAACAAGCTGCACCAAGCAGCACCAAGCGGCATCAAGCGGCACCAAGCGGCACCAAGCTGCACCAAGCTGCAACAAGCTGCACCAAGCTGCACCAAGCTGCACCAAGCGGCACCAAGCGGCATAAAGCTGCACCAAGCGCCACCAAGCGCCACCAAGCACCACCAAGTGCCACCAAGTGCCAACAAGCTGCACCAAGCAGCACCAAGCGGCATCAAGCGGCACCAAGCGGCACCAAGCTGCACCAAGCTGCAACAAGCTGCACCAAGCTGCACCAAGCTGCACCAAGCGGCACCAAGCGGCATCAAGCTGCACCAAGCGGCACCAAGCTTCACCAAGCACCACCAAGCACCACCAAGTGCCACCAAGCGCCACCAAGCGCCACCAAACTGCAAAAAGCTGCAACAAGTGCCACCAAGCACCACCAGGCTGCACCAAGCTGCACCAAGCTTCACCAAGCGCCACCAAGTGCTACCAAGCGCCAACAAGCTGCACCAAGGGCCACCAAGCGCCACCAAGCGCCACCAAGTGCCACCAAGCGCCAACAAGCTGCACCAAGCGGCATCAAGCTGCACCAAGCTGCACCAAGCTGCACCAAGCAGCACCAAGCTGCACAAAGCGGCATCAAGCTGCACCAAGCTGCACCAAGCAGCACCAAGCTGCACTAAGCGGCATCAAGCTGCACCAAGCGGCACCAAGCGGCATCAAGCTGCACCAAGCTTCACCAAGCGGCACCAAGTGCCACCAAGTGCCACCAAGCTGCACCAAGCAGCACCAAGTGGCACCAAGTGCCACCAAGTGCCAACAAGCTGCACCAAGCAGCACCAAGCGGCACCAAGTGCCACCAAGCGCCAACAAGCTGCACCAAGCTGCACCAAGCGCCACCAAGCTGCACCAAACTTCACCAAGCGGCACCAAGCGCCACCAAGTGCCACCAAGCGGCACCAAGTGCCACCAAGTGCCAACAAGCTGCACCAAGCAGCACCAAGCGGCACCAAGTGCCACCAAGCGCCAACAAGCTGCACCAAGCTGCACCAAGCTTCACCAAGCTGCACCAAGCGGTATTATGCTGCACCAAGCAGCACCAAGCTGCAACAAGCTTCACCAAGCACCACCAAGCGCCACCAAGTGCCACCAAGCACCACCAAACTGCAAAAAGCTGCACCAAGTGCCACCAAGCACCACCAGGCTGCACCAAGCGGCACCAAGCTTCACCAAGCGCCACCAAGCGCCAACAAGCTGCACCAAGCGCCACCAAGTGCCACCAAGCTGCACCAAGCGGCATCAAGCGGCATCAAGCTGCACCAAGCGGCACCAAGCGGCATCAAGCTGCACCAAGCGGCATCAAGCTGCACCAAGCGGCACCAAGCGGCACCAAGCTGCACCAAGCGGCATAAAGCTGCACCAAGCGCCACCAAGCGCCACCAAGCACCACCAAGTGCCACCAAGTGCCAACAAGCTGCACCAAGCAGCACCAAGCGGCATCAAGCGGCACCAAGCGGCACCAAGCTGCACCAAGCTGCAACAAGCTGCACCAAGCTGCACCAAGCTGCACCAAGCGGCACCAAGCGGCATCAAGCTGCACCAAGCGGCACCAAGCTTTACCAAGCACCACCAAGCACCACCAAGTGCCACCAAGCGCCACCAAGCGCCACCAAGCGCCACCAAACTGCAAAAAGCTGCAACAAGTGCCACCAAGCACCACCAGGCTGCACCAAGCTGCACCAAGCTTCACCAAGCGCCACCAAGTGCTACCAAGCGCCAACAAGCTGCACCAAGGGCCACCAAGCGCCACCAAGCGCCACCAAGTGCCACCAAGCGCCAACAAGCTGCACCAAGCGGCATCAAGCTGCACCAAGCTGCACCAAGCTGCACCAAGCAGCACCAAGCTGCACAAAGCGGCATCAAGCTGCACCAAGCTGCACCAAGCTGCACCAAGCAGCACCAAGCTGCACTAAGCGGCATCAAGCTGCACCAAGCGGCACCAAGCGGCATCAAGCTGCACCAAGCTTCACCAAGCGGCACCAAGTGCCACCAAGTGCCACCAAGCTGCACCAAGCAGCACCAAGTGGCACCAAGTGCCACCAAGTGCCAACAAGCTGCACCAAGCAGCACCAAGCGGCACCAAGTGCCACCAAGCGCCAACAAGCTGCACCAAGCTGCACCAAGCTGCACCAAGCGCCACCAAGCGCCACCAAGCTGCACCAAACTTCACCAAGCGCCACCAAGCGCCACCAAGTGCCACCAAGCGGCACCAAGTGCCACCAAGTGCCAACAAGCTGCACCAAGCAGCACCAAGCGGCACCAAGTGCCACCAAGCGCCAACAAGCTGCACCAAGCTGCACCAAGCTGCACCAAGCTGCACCAAGCGCCACCAAGCTGCACCAAGCTTCACCAAGTGGCACCAAGTGCCAACAAGCTGCACCAAGCAGCACCAAGCGGCATCAAGCTGCACCAAGCGACACCAAGCTGCACCAAGCTGCACCAAGCGGCACCAAGCTGCACCAAGCTGCACCAAGCGGCATCAAGCTGCACCAAGCGACACTAAGCTGCACCAAGCTGCACCAAGCGGCACCAAGCTGCACCAAGCGGCACCAAGCTGCACCAAGCGCCACCAAGCTGCACCAAGCGGCATCAAGCTGCAAAAAGCGGCATCAAGCTGCACCAAGCTGCACCAAGCGGCATCAAGCTGCACCAAGCGACACTAAGCTGCACCAAGCTGCACCAAGCGGCACCAAGCTGCACCAAGCGGCACCAAGTTGCACCAAGCTGCACCAAGCGGCATCAAGCTGCAAAAAGCGGCATCAAGCTGCACCAAGCCGCACCAGGCTGCACCAAACTGCACCAGGCTGCAGCATGTAGGAACAAAACCTCTCTCTGGTTCTGACATCTACATTATCACATTAAATCTGCTGCAAACAGCATCCTTCCTTTTCTTCATCATGTATGAATCTATGAATCTCACTAAACAATTAGATTTTTTAATCGTTTTGTTTAATTTTTCCATTTTTCCATCATGTTTCTATAAAGTTCCAGAGCACACGTGCTAGATACGCTGTTATGTGCTGCTGTGTGCTGATGATGAACAGAACTGACTGATTATTGCTTGTTCCTCTTGATGACCTGATAGATTCTGAGAATCTAGTTTGGTGGTGTGACACATCTGACTTTATAATAAAAATGAAACCTTTATGCTCCACCACTACCCAATGCAGGAAGATGTTCTAGTAAAGAGTAAAGTGCCAAGCACCGGTTCAGCAACAAAAATGTGTGTATTTATTTTATTCTTCATCACCATGACCATTGTGTCTGGTGTGTCCGGTGTGTCCAGTAAGTCCAGTGTGTCCAGTATGTCCAGTATGTCCAGTGTGTCCAGTAAGTCCAGTGTGTCCAGTATGTCCATTGTGTCCAGTGTGTCCAGTATGTCCAGTATGTCCATTGTGTCCAGTATGTCCAGTGTGTCCAGTAAGTCCAGTGTGTCCAGTATGTCCAGTATGTCCATTGTGTCCAGTATGTCCATTGTGTCCAGTGTGTCCTGTATGTCCAGTAAGTCCAGTATGTCCAGTGTGACTTTGTACCACTAACATCATAACCAGTTTACCACAGGTGAACAAACTTGTTTCTCTTCAGATTTTCTATTTAAAGGGGAAAATCTGATTTTTATCAAAAAGGTGTTTTTTCATCAAATTATTATTATTTTCTTTTTTACCGTAAAGTTTGTCTTAATAATAATAATAAAATTAATGTAAACTTGCTACAGAATTGTTTTTATAAAGCTGAGTTATTTGGGCCGATGTGATTTGGTAGAAGTTAAAGGAATTGAAAGAATCTGAGGCTGCGGAAGAAACCTGAGATCGAGTCTGCGAGGACGTGGTTTTAGCTAAAATCACCTCTTGTTACGCTGCAGCAGCTGTCTGGATGACTGGCTTTAAACGGGGATGAGCAGGAACTGGAGAGCAGTCCAACCAACATTCATTATAAATCCTTCTTCATCATCAAAAGCTAAACTGCATTTTATGTCTAAAACATGTCGGCTAGACACTGAAACTCTGGTGAAAGGGGGATTATTGCTGATATGAAGAGACCAGAACATGTTTTCCTGAGAACTGGTTGAACTGAAGCTGGAGATCATCAAGGAGACATGAGATAATGTTTCGATATTTTATTACTCCTAAATAACTCCATAAATAAAATAAAACAGAAACGAAAAGAAAAAATAAAAAGTAAACACAAAAAACTCAGACATATTTCGGAAAATAAACAAGACACTGGAGTTAATTTCGTATTTAAACCAACTTCTGGTGTCTTGATGTGGAATACTGATCAAGCAAATAAAAGCTGGATAATCCACACTATCATTAATCTAAATGTTTAATCTTTAAATAGAAGTAGACAGACCATAAACTCATAACATCACAATTTTTACATCATCGTCTTAGAGTTTATGACTTTAATATGAGAGTTGATAAAAATCAAGTTATATTCTAATAAGTTCTATTAAATCCAATGTTAGGCAATGTTGACATGATTCACTTCATCTCCAGGATTTAGAGACTGAAACAACCAGAAATAATAATCACATCCTGGTGACTCCCAACGAACTTAAATAAGTTCTTTATATACGGGATAAAATTATTATTATTATTATTATTACTATTATTATTATTATTATTACCTAAATGTAGACATAGTCAAACAGTAAAAAGAAAACGAACATTTAAACAGAAACATGACAATTTTTACAACTTTAACTTTTAGTCATTAGTTTAATTTTAAAAAATACCTGAATTTACAGAGTTTATTTATAATACTATCTCACAGAAAATGAAAGCAAATAATCCCGGACCACCAAATGTTTCCGCCCTGTGATTGCTTGTTTTTCAGTGCAGCTGAACTTGTGCTTTTAGAATATTTATTTATTTATCAACCTTTATTTCCTGGTCCAAAGCGCGCGCGCGCTCGTTCTGTTACGACGCAAACAAAAATCTGAGGTTGATTTAGACTTCTGGTCGCTGTCTGATAGAAGCCTGGAATAAAAAAGTGAGGTTAGAAAGAAAGGAGACTGTGAGTCAGAGCGGGCATCTGTGACGCATCGTGGGATTTACCCAAATCAAATTTCCAATATCAACAAGTGTTTCAGTGAGATTGTCAGAAAGTTATTCCTGTTAAATGAAGCATACAGCTGAATTTGTGATCATCTTACATTTAATAAGTTTCAAAACACACATCACAACAACAACACATCGGGTCAGTATCATGTCAACATATTTACATCTGAATATTTACACCAACACGACACCAAATATGTAGAAAAATAGAAATATGTTCTGGGTTTTCTGTTAAAGATTTCCATTGCATTAGAAACGTTCAGTGTACAAAGAACACACAGCAAGGCACTGGAGGGGGAAACACTCAGCAACACACACATTAAAGTCAAATTATTCTCAATTATAATAACTTAAATGTCTTTTTTCCCCTAAGCGTTATTGCGGTTATTAAACATGTACAAGCGCAGGCTGCGCTCTCAGTGTTGGGGATTTTTATTTTACAAACGCCCTTTGAGGATGTTTTTTTTTTTTTTTTTTTTTTTATCTGCAGGAAAAGTGCGTTCATGTCTGTGTGTCCGTGAGTTCCGCAGCAGGAATGGATCGGTATGCGTAATTACGCAAGAATGCGCAGACGTTCTGGTGTATTCCCACGCTGCTGTGATCAGTTCAGAGCGATAATCTGAGTTTTTATGTTTTCAGAGTATAGTGTGGGTCAGTTTTCCCGGAACACCTACGAGCAGATCCCGCTGGCTGCGTTGATGCCGCCCGCTGGACGCTCCAGCGCGGAGCTGCCGGAGGAGGAGGAGGAGACCGTGGAGGACTTCCTCTCCTTCTGCCTCAGGTGGATTTTCGTGTGTCTCTTCCGCTCGTCGCTCCGCGCGAACTTGCGGCCGCAGTAGTCGCAGGCGAACGGCTTCTCTCCCGTGTGCGTACGGATGTGCGTGGTGAGGTGGTCGCTGCGGCTGAAGTTGCGCATGCAGATCCGACACTGGAAGGGCTTGTGTCCGGTGTGAATTCGGATGTGTCGGGTCAGTTCGTCGGAGCGGGAGAACCGCCGGTCGCAGCCCTCCGCCGGACACGGGTACGGCCGCTCGTGGACAGGTGTTTTGCTGGGTCTGTTCGGATACTTTCTGGGCCGCAGGATCGGCCTGAGTGGTAAGTTCTGTGGGCTGTAGGCAGAGGGGAGCCGCGGTGGGCAAACCTCTGATCCACCACCACCTGGACCCCCCAACGTGAAGTTCCTGATAGTGTTCAGAGGGGTCAGGGGTGGAGGGACACGGAACGTATCAAGTGGACACGGAACGAACGGTTTCCGATCCTGGATACCTGCTGTGTGCATGTCCCGCTGACAGGCCGGCTGGAAGAAGCCCGAGTAGTCTGGAATGATGGGGAAAAGCCCCGGCGCGTCCGAGCTGCCGGGCTGCTTGGGTGAAGAGTAGGAGGGTGGAGGGTAGGAGGCTATGGGGCAGGTGGAGGTGGACAAAAACGCCGAGGGGTCCTGGTACACCTCCCCGCAACCAGATGAAGAGTAAGGAGGCGGGGGGGAGTAGAGATGGTGGTGATGATCCATGTCGGCTTGGCTTTGAGCCGCCATGGTGCAACTCAAATTTCCGTTGGAGAAATGATTTGGAGATCCTGATGATGCTGGAGAGGAGGAGGCTGAGGAGGAGGGAGGAGGAGGAGGCGGCGGCGGCTGGGCCACGTTGAAGATGCCTGAAACGATGTTGATCACTCCCTCGGGGTTCCAGTTACCTGGATACTGGGAGTCTATGGAAAACTTTCCCATGTAGGTGAAGGTCTGGTTCCGGTGGGAGGCGGGCTGAGAGAAGCCGCTGGAGTACGAGGAGAGGTCCACGGAGCGTTTATCCACGCTCATGTCAGCGCCCATCAGACCATCTGCAGAGAAAAATCACACACGATTTATTCACCTGTGCGCGCGACAAAGGTCGCGGGCTTTCAGCGAGAAAGCGAGACACACACACACTCTCTCTCACACACACACACACGCAGACAGAGAGAGAGAGAGAGACAGAGAGAGAGAGATGATGTCTTTACGTGCGGACTCTGAGGTCTTACTAACATTTAGAAAAGTTTTCAGAGCAGAGCGGCCAGTGACATGTTGTTGTTTCATGCTGAAGTTTGTAAAATAATTTTCAGTTTGTGTGATGAATCAGTAGAACTTCCATCTCCTTCTTACCTGCTGTCATCTGCTCGTAATGCGCTCCTAAATCGCTGTTAGGGAAGATCGCCACAGAGGTCGGCAGGCTGCTGGTGATATCATCCACGGAGTAGACGCTCTCTGCTGCGGGGTGCACAAACCCCCCCAGATTCACCGGCACCTTCTCCAGAGTTTTAGCCGTCATGGTGCAGAGAACACGGAGGGACTACTTTCTGCGGTCACTTTCTGTCTGTTTTTCCCCAAAAAGAAAAGAAAAGAACCTTTTTGAACTAGGCAGGCAGGCTGGAGTCACTGCATGTCTCTGTGACAGGACACGCTCCGTGTTTTCTGCCGCGCTTTCACGCGCTCCGCTGACACACTTGTAAAGTAACGGGAGCGGGAGCCCTGACACCAGTATGTATATATGGGGATCCTTTTGAATACGAGCGCTACGTCATTATCCAAATACGGAGTGGGAGGGGCTATGAGAGCAAAGAGCGCTGTGGATGCTGATTGGCTGAGAGGCTCCGTGACGATTTCAAAGGGAATCACTTGTTAATGGAGAGCGCGCTGCTCCGTGACAGATAAGAGGACTTTTTTCCACTCACGGACAACTGCTCCAGTTTGATCTAAAAACTTACACCAGTAACAAACATAGTAATGATGATAAACATCTAAAACTTTCCATTTGAATTATTTAACCACTGATTTGTATATTTTGTTAGAATTTGTCAAGTATCTGTGATCCGGTCTTTCTGTGATACCTGAAGGAGGAATTCCGGTTGATCTTCTGAACCCATAAAAGGTTGAATCCGGTCCAAAGGGAACACCCCCTGCGCTCCATATTTAGGTCTGTTCCGGAATAGCAGTCGGAAAGTGACGAGTTTTACCGAGCTGAGAGAGAGAAAGAGAGAAATATAACCACAGTCAAATGAGACGGACAGATGGTGGAATTTACTTCTCTGGGTTCGAGAGGCTGCGTGAGCTCGGAAACTTTTGACGGCCTGATTTGACTATGCTCTAGGAAAGACTAGATTTAGTTCACTGAGGAGTTAACTATAGTTACACAGAGATATTTTTAGGTCTTAGGAAAAAGACACGAGTATTTTTAGAGGCAGGGTTGGTGAAGCGTGTGAAATAAACACAATATGAAGGAAAGTGGCGCAGAAATAGCGTCACTTCTTTCAGATTTATATAGTTCGTGCCTGTTGTGTCAAATGGTAATTCAGTGACTATTTCTATACGCGGATGTGGCAAATAATGTGAATCAATGTGATCAAACTGAGTTTATGTATCTGTCGTCGCAAAGAAAAAAGGAAAACCAATGCGTGCCCTCCTGTGGAATCTTTAGGAAGTGTTCCTCCCCCAGCACTCTGACAGTGTAAAGTCCCTCCGTGGGTGGAGAAAGTTGATAGACAGAAAACAGAAAATATTGGGTACCTCAGGTGGAATATTCGTTCCATTTAGCTGCTTGTGTGTTTGTGTGTGTTGCACAGCCACATCAATCAGTCACCAGTGTCTTCTAAAAGATCTATATTTAGGCCTCTCAGTGACTTGAGGTTACCCCACTTCTCAAAAGTCAACTGTACACTGATGATGACAAAATTCTGGATGTGGAAGAACATTCTGACTCTATGGAGTGGTGGGTGGATTTGTAAAGTTAAACAAGTTCACTGATCTGGACGTTATTGATAAAATTAGTCAGATATTTGACATTAGATCCCAAAACAGATTGGATCGCCAAAGAGGCATCCTCTTCCTTTATTTAGCTGAGACATCATGTCTGATAGTGAACGTGACACGCTGTGTCGCTTCATTTGTGGAAATCTAAACTTATGCATCTGTTTCTTGATGCAAACATTGTGATTTTAATATTGATGATAAAATGAAACAATCTGAATAAGACTGTAAAAGAATCAGTTTTGATCATCTTTCATGTATCTTTTGAGGCAAACAGCATCCAAACTATATTGATGTACAGCTCTGGGTTGTTCTGTCTTTTCGGTAGAGTCTGACATGGCTAGTCCTCCATGCAGGGGTGGTGCTAGAGGGGGGCCACGGTGGCACTGATTTGACAGCCAGGGCCACCTTGGTGATTGATAGAAGGAGAAGGACAGAAATATCTTTCCAGTTCTGCACACAGACCAGGCAGACAGACCCCCGCCCCAGAATCAGCAGCTCAGATCTTCAGAGGTTTGAAAAGATGAACTACAATGATCTGCGATCTCAGTAATCTCCAGTACCCTTTTTACCATACTGTTCTCCTGGTTGCTATATGAGCGGTGCTATAACACTTGTCATGAACACATGAAAGACTGAAAATATCTTTTCATGCTACCTAGATCATAGACACGTTTAGGCGTAATCAGGGCTACGTTTGCCACTGATGCCTAAGTTATGGCAGTGGAAAGTGTTGTGAGGGCCTGATGTGGCCCACATATGAGGGGCTGACCTGGGCATAGGTTATAGAAATTTCTTTGTGGGTCACATGTGGTGCTCATGCAGCTGAGCTTTGGCAGCCACACTCACATGAGGTCAATACCATGAGTCAGGGCCAAATATGGGCCGAACCAAGCTGTAGATGCCGGCCATAATTGTGCTAAACATTTTTCAGCAGAGACAATAACCAAAGTGGCTTTAACCTGATTGTTGGTGTAGAGCAGGAGCAGGCAAGTCCAGTCCTCCAGAGCTGCTGTCCTGCAGGTTTAGATGTTTCCTTCTCCAACACACCAGCTTCAAATCAAATGGATCCAACAGCTTATAAAGTTCTGCTCAGCAACTCGTTCATTTGAATCAGTTGTCTTGCAACAGGGAAAGACAACTGGACTTCTTTTCGTTGTTTTTGAAGACATTTCATCTCTCATCTAAAATGTGTCTTCACTTCGAACTAGTCAAGGAGTTTTTACAATTTAAATGTTAAAAGTTGTTATTTTAACAGCATCATATAACCTGTACAAAGGAAGTCTGCAGCATCAGTTTTCAACCAGCTGGACAAATGGAGGGAATTAAACAGTTCACATACAGAACCTTTTGACCTTTGAACCAGGGATGGGCAACTCCAGTCCTCGAGGGCCCCTGTCCTGCAGGTTTTAGATGTTTCCCTGTTGCAACACACCTGATTCAAATAAATGAGTCATTGTGCAGAACTCAACAACAAACTGTTGAATCTGTTTGATGTGAATCATGTCTGTTGGAGCAGGAAACATCTAAAACCTGCAGGACACATCCCTGTGACCTCATGTCGATTCAATTCAGTTCAATTCAATTCAATGCAGTTCAATTTGAATAGCACTAATTTTCTACAAAGTCATTTCAAGTCTCTTTTACAGACAGTCCAATTAAGTCCAATTAATTTCAGTTCAGTTTTAATCCAGTTAATCAGACCCATCATTTGATTCACATTAATCCAGTTTATAATTACTGTGTTCATATAAACCAGTTCATAAAATAATGACCTACACAAGGAAACCAATGGCTTGGATAAAACTTTTTTTTTATTCTGAAATCAAAGGCTGTATAATTAGCATTTAGCTCAGTCAATGTACAAAAGCTAACCCAACACCACCTTGAATGGTGCTAATATTACCTATTTAATTACAATTAAATATTCTATTCCAAGATAAGGTCCTATAGAAAATGACTTATTTCATGGCATTAAGCAGTTTTCACTTTGTTCATTTTAACCTTTAACTAACCAGCTGCAGCTGGTGATTCACTATTTAAACATGTTTTGGTGAAAGGGTGCCTCCACCTTCACCGATGTTAACTCCTGCACAAGTTTCCTCCAGTCAGCAGCAGTAAAACGGTGAAAGTGAATGTGAGGTGATTGCTTCTGCTTCTCCTGCTCGTTGTTGCAGGTCAACTCCACAGTGCCGTGGTCGCACGCAGAGCTCGCATTTATCAAAACATTCGTCAACATGGATGCTCAGTGTCTGTGTGTGTGTGTGTGTGTTTGTGTCTTTGTTTGTGTGTGATACCACAGGTACAGAGCAAATGTGGAAATAGGAAATTCATTTGAAAGACTGTCCTTTAAAAAACATCATCAAAAAACATCATCAAAATCATTTTTCATTCTCAGTCAGGGTGAATTAAGACATTTATTTGTTTATATGTTTTGTTAATGTCTAATATTTAATAAAAACAAATCTATTCTACAAGTGGTTAAACAGCCCATCACACCTTAGATCAATCCAAGCATCTTGAAAACTCCTGAATGTGAAATATCATTTGTAGTTAGTGCAGCAGTTCATGGCCTATATTTGACTTTTGTTGGTAGAAGTTCTTATACTGTAACCTTTATACCTACCCAGCAGCAAACCAGGGAAAATCCCTGTACTGTCCCTACAGCATACCTCTGACTGTGTGGTTGTCAGTGGCTGATCAAAAATAACACATCATTCATCTCATAATGTTGCCATAACAAAATATCTTCTTGGGATAATTTCTGCAGTCTTTCAGTGAACTTAGAAAGTTGGACATATGAGATAATGTAGTGGAAAAGCTCTTTGAACTGAAATGTAACAGTCACCGAGCTTTTTAACTCCCAGCCGGCCCCACTCAGCATTTCACCTGTCACAACTATAACATGCCAGGATATAAAATTACTTCTCTTCTGTTTGATTGAAACAGTCATCAAGGCCAAACCCACTGGATATAATTTGCTTTTGTTGGCCCACATACTTTCTCTGCGTGGGAGTCCAACAACTGGATTGTGTGCATGTAAATACGTGTGTTTGATGTGTGTGAGTGGTGTGAAGCGAGACAATGAGTGTGCAACTGTCAGAGTGAGAATGCTGATAAGGCTTGATCTAACCCATCTTCAGTGACAGGCTAACAAACAGCAGCAGGCACCCCCACAAACTGACAGTGAAAGGCTTTATAAAGATTTTCAGAATCTAAATCCAAATTTATGAAATATCAGGCCTCAGACCTCATGAAGGTTCCCTGCTTACCACTGCTTGAACATCGTACATCTGATTTCTTGTAAAGACTGAAGATTCAGTCATTATCAACCTGCTTGAAACGTAAGAGCCAACAGATCCACCAGAGATTCTTAAAATAAACCCAGACTTAGTCAAATTCTGCAGGAAGGGAGGAACAGACTCCATCAGAGGGTTTTTAAGGACTGTCAGGAGAACTGGCCACGTGCTCCTGATCATCCTGCTTAACTTCACCCACCAATCACTGCAAAGGAAAGCAGAAACAGAAATAAAGCCAAGCCCTACCTGCTTCAGGGTGGAGGAAACCTTCCTCAGAGGTTTGCTCCATATCAACATGACAGCATCACACAGTTGCTGCAGGTTTGTCGGCTGCATCCATGATGAGAATCTCCCGTTCCACCACATCCCAAAGCTGCTCTACTGGACTGAGATCTGGTGGCTGTGGAGGCCGTTGGAGTCCAGTGAACTGCAGCCTGAAGCGTTGATCCAAGGCAGGATGGATCCATGTTTTCATGATGTTTCCAGCAGATTCTGAGCCGAGCATCTGAATGTGGAGCTGAAATGGAGACTCATCAGACCAGCAGCGTTTCTCCATCTTCTACCATCTCAAACCAGTCTGCCCAGTCTCCTCTGACATCAACCAGACGTCCTGGTCCAGACAACTGCTGCTCACTAGATTTTTTCCCTTCTTCAGACCATTCTCTGGAAACCCTGGAGATGGTTGTCTGATAACACATGCATCATCACGCCATCAAAAAATATCAAATATAAAGTTACACATTTCACAGACTTCTGAACAGCGAGGTCTGAAACAGTGTTGTTGATTATTTATCAACAGGAAGACACAGACTGGCAAAAACAAACAAACAAACAAACAAACAAACAAACAAGCTTGGCTGTTAGCCGCTAACATTTGTAACATCAGCTGCACCGACTCAATCGGTCCTCTTTCTGTACATGGGAAACATGAAGAGAACCGCAGATCAGATCCCGTCTCACCCCCCAGTCTTTTGTTTGGTGGCCTTGTGAAAGCAGAAATAGCTTTGTTAACTCGTGACATATGATTTTATGATACTGGTGCTACTGGTCATGGGTTACATCTGGAACCCTGCTTTAGGAGCACTAAGAGAGTTTCTCTCTCTTCATAAACTTTAGAATTCAAGTTTTATTTTATCTAAATGCATTTTATGAACAGGCCTGTCATGGGGCAAGCTTTAGTGCTGAATAGTAAAAATGTAAAAAAGAATTCTCAAACATCACAGAATGCATGTAATTAGACTAAAACAAACAGGGGGAGGGGCTACAAGGCAGTTGTGCTTGGAGCACCCAAACGGCTCGGTGCTGCAGGTGGAGCTGATAAAAGAATTTATTCAAATTTATTTAATCATTTTAACATTTATGATTATAAACCAGGTGAAGAACATAATATGTTAGTTATTTTTATTTTTTTATTTTAAATATTTATTTAATTCTTAACAAGAAATTAAAAAGACAAAACAATCAAAACAACAAAATTTTCAAACAGCTGAATGAAAAAGAGCAGAAAGAAGAAAATCTTATACAATCTGCCCCTCTCACACAAAATAATTAAACCAATTATCCGTCACTTTTATGTTACAACAAAAAAATTTAACCAAAAAAGCTGCAGGCCAACATCGCTGCATTCTAACACACACTTCACATTTTACACTTTATCTACTAAATACCATCACAGGACAAATTAACCTCATTCATTATATTTTCTCATCTCAGAGTCTTTAACAATCTTTTTAAACACAATAACTGATTTACTTTCTTTGGTGTCTTTGTCCAGATTGTTCCATAAACTGACTCCGTATGCTGAAACATATCACTTCATTTCTAAATTTTGGTTTTTTAAAAATATTTCATATCCTTTTAAATTATAACGACTTTCTCTTTTTTGTACGTTGTTTGGCAAACATTCACTGTGAGCTTCTAGATGCTGTAGTCAGCCAGATCACTTAGCTTCAATAGTTGTGATTTAATAAATGATGGACTGGATGGATCTTTGTTCCTACTTCAGCTAATGATTCTTATTGCTTTTTTCTATAAAATGAAAACTGGATTAATGTGTGTTTTACATGTAGTCCCCATATTTCAATGAACAATCATAGAATTATATAATAAATATAGAGCATTATTTACTTTATGTAACACAGCGATTGTTTTTGCTATTTTTGTTTCTATACTATTGATATGCGATTTCCATGAAATATTTTATCAATAACACCCAAAAACTTACTCTGCCAGTACTATTGCCTTCTAAAGCCACTGTCATTTCCAAATTTGTATCTCTTTTAGCAAACACCATGAAATGTGTTTTATCTAGATTTAGGGATAAAGTAAAGTTAAACTCAGTTCAGTGGAACAGATTCTATAAAAATGTTTACCTGTGTGTGTGTGTGTGTGTGTGTGTGTTACACCTGCACCAGTACTAACCCTCCACACCTGAGACCAATTATCAATTAGACTTTATATTCAGCAGCTCCAGGCTCCCTCCTGTCAGACCTGCTCCAGTATTGATGGACTTTCCTTCTCCTCCCTTTCCGGCTTCGGCTCCCCTGGTTTTCATCTGGACTTCAGTGTTTTCGCCTCTTTTGGTTTATTCAGTAAGACCATTGCTTGAGATAAGTTTCTCCCTTAAAGATCCTTGTTAATCTTATGTCTCTGTGAGGTCCTTCATAACAGTGTGTGTGTGTTTGTGTGTGTGTTAACACCCTTCATTTCCTGTCCGGGCACATCTTCAGGAGCTGGTTCAGGCAGCTGATGATCTACAGCTGCTGATGAGGGACACAGTAATTATGGTCAGTGAAATGTGGAATGGCCTCATTTGTCACAGCATCGCAGCGTGTGTGTGTGTTTTATTGCTCCTGGCGTGGTGTGTATGAACGCTGGTTTATTCAGTGTGTATGTCCATGGGCTCATTTTTACTTGTGTTCAGTCACTGGTGCAATGTTCCTCTCACTGACACCAGGTTATCAGTGTCGTCTTAGCTGCTCTGTCAACCAACCTGTCACATTTGTGTGTGTGTGTACTTAATGTCTCTGTCAAACACTCCTGCCATTTGTTCACACTGATTATACATCAGTGAGGAGGAACGCTTCCCGTTTCATTACTGTTCTGTGAGATGCTCATCTGACAGCAGCACAATGAACTTTTAGCTAACTCTTATTCATTTAAAGAAAATGGTGTTTGCTGAAGCTGCTTTTCAACCTTCCAGCTGTTGCAGGATGCAGAAAAACCTCCTGGGAACAGGATGTCGACCACTACAACACCTGAACATGCTTCATTCCATCTCTTACAAAAACAGCAGACAGTTCTAAAACAGTTCCTTCACACATGGTGAATCTGCTGTGATACAGTCTCACAGAGCTGCAGACCATGTCACCAACGATCTCCAACTGGATCCAGTTCCTCTCCATCAATACAGATCACAAGGGAAGGTTGTTCAACCATGTGTGGAAGATAAAATACATGACTGCTCTGGACTCACAAGCCTCCACAGTGTCTGGCTGGTACTGAATAAAACCAGCGGCCCTGGGCCAATGCCCTGCTACGATTTAGTTCAGGAAGATTAAAAACTGAATACAGCTGTCCTGTGATCATAGCAAGAGGAAAAAGAGATAAAAACACACACACAGTAACTCACGTCAGACTGTTTCGTTACATGTTTGACACTGAAAGAGATGATAAACTACCGGCCAAAAGTTCAGACAGTTTCCCATTAAATCCAATGGATGTGTCCAAACCTTTGGCTGGTTTGTGTACCTGCAGACTGTTTCTGCGCTTTAATGTGCTTTTATGAGAAGAGTCTAGAAAGACGTGAAGTATTTAAATTCCATGCCCAGTTCCAGCTTCTCCTTTTAAAAAGACGTGTGAATGAGAGATTTTTGTGGGTCATTTGCTGGACATCCTGAATACTGTTTTTCAATGTGTTTAATAAAAGACCAGGTTTACTGGATTCTGGCATCACTGATGTGAGAATGTTCCCTTTTTTTTTTTTTTTTTTTTTTTTTTTTTGTAGGTGTAAAGACTACAGCATCATCAGCATACATGTGGAGATGAACATTGGTGCATGTGTTTTATCAGTTTTAGAACATGTGGAGGCTCATATCTGCCGTCCTGATCAGAACCGTCATCAGAGTTTCTGCTCATGAACACCTGATTGCATCTGGTGTGTGACACTCGGGTTGCTTGTCATGTGATTTAAAGACTGAATGAGATCTGAGGAACCTGCATGGACTGATCTGGTGTTTGTGCAGCACCACTGGTTCAGACCTCCAGGAAGGTAGAGTGAAGTTGTGTCAGGAGCTGGAGGGGAAGGATGTTGTGTTTCCACAGTGGAACAGAGCTGAGCAGACTGATGTCAGATGAACCAGAACCACAGCAGCTCTGCAGAGCAGTGTGGAGCAGGGGTGGATGGTGACGGGGACAATGACTGTACACTTTCAGCTATGACACTTGGCTCTGGAACTTTACAAGGGCGGCTGCATATTTATCATGGTGGGAGGCTTTACTGTCTGCAGATGCACACACATACAACACACACCGTTACACCAATAAACAACTGAAAACACCCCTCAGCTGAGGATGTCCTGAGGATTATCATGTTAGGGTCATTGTGTTACAAATGTGTTTGACTTTCAACTTAGTTTTGTGTGAAACTGGATTTTAAAGTGAGAGAGAACAGAAGCAAACCTACATATCTTCTGATGCATGGTGTTTTTGTGGTGAAATTTGTGGGCTGAGCTCTGTCACTCAAACGGACTACTTACGTGAGACACTAAATTTCACCTAGAATTTTTTTTTCTAATTTCAAGGCAAATTAATGCAAAACTCTTGTGAAATGAAGAGTTTAGATTTAGATTTTAATATGAACACAGAAGTGTAGATGTAAATGGTCATCATTCCTTTTATTTCTGAAACAATCAAGCTCAAATGAATTAAATCTTTTAAAATACAAACTCAGTTACATTCAGCTTTATTAATACGGCAACAATTCACAGCAAGGTCATCTTAAGGCACAGATTTTACAGACATCCCAATTCAATCCGAATCATTGTGTTCCAATTATAATCCCATTAAAACAAATCCATTCTATGATTCACATTAGTGTGGTTTTTAATACCTGTACTCAAATAAATCAGTTAAAAAATAATAACATAGCTAAGAACCAGAACCAGGAAAGAAAAATTCCACCAGAACCAAGACGTAAAAACCTCCACCAGAATCAGAACCAGGAAGCAAAAACCTCCACCAGAACCAGAACCAGGAAAGAAAAACTCAACCAGAAGCAAGACGTAAAAACCTCCACCAGAATCAGAACTAGGAAGCAAAAACCTACACCAGAACCAGAACCAGGAAAGAAAAACCTCCACCAGAACCAAAACCAGAACCAGGAAGGAAAACCTCCATCAGAACCAGAACCAGGAAAGAAAACCTTCATCAGAACCAGAATCAGGAAGGAAAACCTTCATCAGAACCAGAATCAGGAAGGAAAACTCCACCAGAACCAAGCCGCAAAAACCTCCTTTAGAACCAGAACCAGGAAGGAAAACCTCCATCAGAACCACAACCAGGAAAGAAAAACTCAACCAGAAGCAAGACGTAAAAACCTCCACCAGAATCAGAACCAGGAAGCAAAAACTTCCACCAGAACCAGAACCAGGAAAGAAAACCTCCATCAGAACCAGGAAGAAAAACCTCCATCAGAACCAGGAAGAAAAACCTCCATCAGAACCAGAACCAGGAAGGAAAACCTCCATCAGAACCACAACCAGGAAAGAAAAACTCAACCAGAAGCAAGACGTAAAAACCTCCACCAGAATCTGAACCAGGAAGCAAAAACCTCCACCAGAACCAGAACCAGGAAAGAAAACCTCCATCAGAACCAGAACCAGGAAAGAAAAACTCAACCAGAAGCAAGACGTAAAAACCTCTACCAGAATCAGAACCAGGAAGCAAAAACCTCCACCAGAACCAGAACCAGGAAAGAAAACCTCCATCAGAACCAGGAAGAAAAACCTCCATCAGAACCAGAATCAGGAAGGAAAACTCCACCAGAACCAAGCCGCAAAAACCTCCTTTAGAACCAGAACCAGGAAGGAAAACCTCCATCAGAACCACAACCAGGAAAGACAAACTCAACCAGAAGCAAGACGTAAAAACCTCCACCAGAATCAGAACTAGGAAGCAAAAACCTCCACCAGAACCAGGAAGCAAAAACCTCCACCAGAACCAAAACCAGAACCAGGAAGGAAAACCTCCATCAGAACCACAACCAGGAAAGAAAAACTCAACCAGAAGCAAGACGTAAAAACCTCCACCAGAACCAGAACCAGGAAGGAAAACTCTATCAAATGTAAACTATTAACACTTGATTTGATTTTGAAGGTGACGTGGAAGTGGCTGGATGTGGAACGTAGGACAGACAGCAGGCTGGAAGTCCTCCATGAAGTCCTCATGCTGTCTCTGATAACAGCAGGATCTTTTTCTTCTATGGAAGGTAAAGAAAAGCACAATAATGATGTTTTACTGGATTTTAATGCTACTGGCATCAGCACCTGTATATGAAACTGCACCACAACACGCCCAGTTCATGGAACAAGATCACAAAAACTCAAGTCAGGCTTTTAAAAACAAAATCTACTCAATATGAGATCTTAACAGCAAATAAAAAAAGATGGAAATTTGATCAATAAAATGATGCAGTGATCAAAAATCCATTCAAAGTAAAAGGTTCAAATGACATAAACTGTAAAAAAAAAGGTATAGTTCATATTTAAATACAAAACACTGAATTATTTATTGAATTAAGTTTTCTTCATCAGATCTTTTTCAGATTTATTGTTACAGTAAAGAAACGATCCACCAAACACTCATTTACTGGCTGTTTCTGACTAAACAAGCTCTGTCTCGGTTCTGGTTCTTGCATTTAAATACAGTTTGAATAATTAACAGTTTGAAAGTAAATGAGCATCTATTTGAATCCAGTTAAAATGTAGGTATTTGAGACTGACTTGTCTGGGTTTGTGTTCCATCTCCTGAAGAACGCTGTGAAATCTGGACCGTTGTGCGGAGCAGGAACTTTGAAGCTTGGCCCCCCACTGTTCAGTCGGGCTGATACAAGGCTCGTCTGTATGACGGCTGTTTCACACTCTGCACTTTTCTTCTTTTATCCATTTCTCTGGTTGCTCTCTTCTCTTGTTGCTCCTCTAGCTTGGACTGATATCAGAGCATTTCCACTTCTTTCATGTTTCACACAGCCGGCGATGAAAGCTGTCAGTCTGGGACGCAACAAAGCCTTCAGTCATGGTGGCAGGAGAGCAGCTTTAAAGGAAGAATTATGAACTTAAAAACAGTGACTTTTGGAGTTTGGGGTAATGATCTTCCACCTCAAAAATGGAATGAGTGTGTGTTGTAGAGGCTGGTGGTGTTCTGGTCAAAAAGACTGCTGAGAGTTTTTCAGAGGGCATCAAGGAACATGCTTTTCTCCGTATGTAGTTTCTGTAGTACATGAGGTAACATGGTCACCATCCACATTATCAGCTCCACCTGATTAATTGCTTGTTGACACAATTATCTGATCAGCATGTAGTCATGTAGACGTGAAGACGACTTGCTGTTCAAACTGAGCATCAGAATGAGGAAGAAAGGGGATTTAAGAGACTTTGAATGCAGCATGGTGGTTGGTCGGAGTATTTACTGGGATTTCCACCCACAACCATCTCCAGGGTTTCCAGAGAATGAAGAAGAGAAAACATCCAGCGGGCAGCAGTTGTCTGGACCAGGATGCAGCAGAAGACACACCGGGTGCCTCCTGCCAGCTAAGAACAGGAAACTGAGGCTACAATTCACACACACTCACCAACACTGGACAATAGAAGATGGAGAAACGTTGCTGGTCTGATGAGTCTCCATTTCAGCTCCACATTCAGATGCTCGGCTCAGAATCTGCTGGAAACATGAAAACATGGATCCATCCTGCCTTGGATCAACGCTTCAGGCTGCTGCTGGTGTGATGGTGGGGGGAGGTTTTCTTGGTCCACTTTGGTCCCCTTAGTACCAACGTGGCCTGGTTTAACCAGCATAGCCTACCTGAGTATTGTTGCTGACCATGTCCATCCCTTTATGACCACAGTGGAGCATCTTCTGATGCTACTTCCAGCAGGATAATGCACCATGTCACAAAGCTCAGATCATCTCCACCTGCTTTCTAGAACATGACGATGAGTTCACTGGACTCCAACGGCCTCCACAGCCACCAGATCTCAGTCCAGTAGAGCAGCTTTGGGATGTGGTGGAACGGGAGATTCTCATCATGGATGCAGCCGATAAACCTGCAGCAACTGTGTGATGCTGTCATGTTGATATGGAGAAAACCTCTGAGGAAGGTTTCCACCACCTGCTTCCATCTGTCCAGCTTATCTATGTGTGTCATTAGACTTTTGCCACCAAATATTCCTCCTTCACTATATTCCAACAGATTTCTGCTGCAGCCTCATCTTTGACAAACTCTGTTACAGTCCGCTGTTCTTGTAGTTTTATGTCCAACATGGAAATCGCTGTGTAAAGGACAGACTCTGGTCACCATGCATGCATTCATATAAGAAACATAAACTGTGTTTGTGAGTTTTAAACAGCTGATTTATATCCAGTGGAGTCTCCATTGTCTGAGGAGGAAATGAGACATTTTTGTGGAAAGCATTTCATTCATCTTTGGAGAGAACCTGGACAAACCTTTACCAGAGCTGTTAAATATGCACACACATCACCTGTTTGATTGCTTATCTGTGAAACCACGAGAGGAGATGTTTCATGATCTGGCTTGTTCTGCAGCTACAGGAAGTTATAGTGCATTGTAGAGTTTTTAAAATAATAAATTCTACAGTATTCATGCAGACTCTGTTACTTCAGAGCCCCTGTCATAGTGTGGTGTTGTAACAAGCTGGGCCAGAACAATGCAGGACTCAAACTGTAGTTAAGAGATTATTATTATTTTATTTTTTTTTGTGTGTATAGCAGGCTTCAAGGCTTCTTGAAAAGAAAGAAAGAAAGAAAGAAAGAAAGAAAGAAAGAAAGAAAGAAAGAAAGAAAGAAAGAAAGAAAGAAAGAAAGAAAGAAAGAAAGAAAGAAAGAAAGAAAGAAAGAAAGAAAGAAAGAAAGAAAGAAAGAAAGAAAGAAAGAAAGAAAGAAAGAAAGAAAGAAAGAAAGAAAGAAAGAAAGAAAGAAAGAAAGAAAGAAAGAAAGAAAGAAAGAAAGAAAGAAAGAAAGAAAGAAAGAAAGAAAGAAAGAAAGAAAGAAAGAAAGAAAGAAAGAAAGAAAGAAAGAAAGAAAGAAAGAAAGAAAGAAAGAAGTTCTTGACTTTAATTTGTGCCCAAAATGTATTTGCTAGGTTGAGTAAAGCTAATCAAGGAAGAGGTTAAAAAGCTTAAGCTACAAAGAAAAAGTTGTCCCACCAAGTCCATCCGTCTGTCCTTCCATCCATCCATCATTTATCCATCCATCCTCTCTCTGAACCCCTTTCCCTGTAGAACTACTATCAAATGAAGACGAGTCAATCCAAAACTAAATTAGAAAAATTAAAAGTTAGCATCAATGCTACGTTGGCTAAGTTTAGCATAGCTATGTAAAACAAAAAGAGATGTGATGTTAAACAAAAAATAAAATATTGGAGTCAATATAAATCCACATTTTTTAGTCCAAAGCTGTGTTTGCATGTGGTGGACAGAATGCTTGTGACATGTTCTGAAATTCTGGCCAAAGAATGACATCAAGACCTCCAAAAGTCATGAAGACTGATGAATAAAGGGAATAACATGTCTCTTTTCAGGTGAATTCTTCTTTCAGGTTTTATTTGGTTAAAGAAAAAGCATTTGTTTATGTTTGAGGTAAAGGTGTTCTTCAGTCCAGGGGTGGATGTGCCATGATATAGGAATGAATTAGTAAGACTAAAAGGTCCTGAATGATTGAGTGAATGAATCCATGCTGTCACTGGGGTATCAGAGATGAATTTACTCCCATTCAAGTCTTCATACTTGGATCATACTGTGAATAAACTGTTCCAGTTAATGCTGAACGCTTGTATTATTCACCAATGAAACTGCATATATGAGCTGGTAACAATACCCATCATATGATGACCCTTACAGTAGACCATTGATAGCAGCATGATAGCTGCTCAGTGTCACCATAAGATGCTGATTGTGTGAGCTAGTCCACTAACAATAGCTTAGTCAACACAAAAGCTCCAGAGTTTCTGCAGAACACTGAAAGCATTTGAAAAGCCCCGGCATTAAAAAGCTTCATCTAAATGTTTCACATTTTCAGGAATGCTTCTCGTCCGCCTCCACAAACTCAGACGAGGAAACGTTCAGCTGTGGGGACGTCCTCAGATAATGTGGCCTGTTTTTCTTTTGTCTCGCCCACGGACGTAGAAATGTTTGCACACTGTGGTAAATAAGGCAGAGAGCAAAGAAAGCCCAGCCAGATAAGAGAGGAGAGGAAGAGGATGGGCCCTGTGGAGGAACGAGAGTAAAGCAAAATGAGGAAAAGAGGTGGAAGGAGTGGGTGAGGAAGGAGAAGAGAGAGATTCAGAGGGACAAGTTTAGGGAGAGGGAATGTGGAGAAAAATAATGATGGGAAAATTTAGGAGGGATGGAAAAGTGGATAAAGAGGATTAAATGAACAGAATGGAGGAGTGGAGGTTGAGAAAAACATTGAAAAGAAAGAAGAAAAAGGCAGATGGAGGATCTCACTGATAGAGCCTTTGGGATTTGATGGCACACCCATGCCTTGCTGGCTGCTCCTGCACCACTATTTTACTCAGCATGGGCTGAAAGCAGCGGAGCCCTCGTCCCCTCCACACCCCCCATCATCAAATCAATCCACCTTTATCTGCAGCGGTAACAACAGATATTATCCCCCCGAGTTCCACTGTTTCTGTGTTTAACTGCTAATCTAATCTCAAACCTCAGATGGACATTAATCCCTAAATCTGCAGGAACTTTATTCTGTTTTTCTAATGTTTCATCTTTTTTTGCCTGAAATACTGTAGGTGATGAAAATAAACAAGACTGAGGAAAATAAGAAGGAACAAACCATGTTCAGCTTCTTGTTTAACGGGGAACCCACTGATGCCCAGACTCAGCTCAGCAGAATGAAATCAAGTTAAATTAACAACCCGGGTCCAAAAAGTTGGGAGGTTGTATAAAACTTTTATTTTCCGGTGTTCTGGAAAATGTCCTGAGCGCTGACTGTGATCCACTTCATGTGACGTCTACAAATATCACAACATGAAAGGTGATTTTTGTATGTCAAACTGTCACCGAAGATCTGAGTTAAAATCTGGAACGTTCATCATAAGTCCTGCAGAAGTTTCCTAGAAAGAGCTATTTTATGTGGGGAAGTTACAGAAAGAACAGGAAACTGAAACTGAACTGTGACAGCACATCATCAACAATTAATAGCAAATCTACATCACCGTTTCCATGGAACTTTCAGGGAAATATCACTTACTTTCAGTGAAATAAAGAACAGCGATGCAGCGATCTGGATGATGTAGAAACTGGGATGGATGAAAGTGCTGACGGTACAGTGACTTTAAATGCCCCTACCTTCATTGTGTCTCCACCTTCATGAGATCTTAGGACCCTTCACTGTCCACCCACCCCCTCAGATTCCTCCTGTCACCCCACACTGACAGGACCCCCCTGCACACACAGAATCTGGTGAAGCTGGCCATGTGGGAGATGGCGGCCTGTTTGGCCAGCAGATTCTCTTTCTTCTCCTCGGCCCGTGGGAGGTTTCTATTTTTCTTTCTAATTTGGTGTAGGTGGCTTTTTCCTCTATTCACACTGACCATCAAAGGAGTTAAAGAAGCAGTTCACTGAAAAACCGACACAGAGGAAAGATTATTTCCTTTAATTAAATGTGGGTATTTAGAAACATTGTTATACAGGACATTCAGGATTTGGTAAATATGAAAAAATAAATAAATGATGACAGCAGTATTGCTGGACAAACTCATATATATATATATATATATATATATATAAGAAAATATCTTGATATCTACATAGATAGATAGATAGGTACATAGATAGATACATAGATAGCATGAATTTAACACTGTAATATTCTCGTACCTGTCTAAGCATGTATTACCTAACATGTAGGCCAGCCCCTGTACGTTGACCCTATCTACATCCTTTACCCTCCAACACTAACCATTTGCTGGTGAGAGCACAGAAGAAAACAGGAATGTTGAGTGGGAGGAAAGCAGAAAAGCACAATGAATGTTGAAAGCATTGTTAATGCCAAACCTCCACCAGCAACCGCTTGCATGGCGGGACCATAAATTAATTTAGTGCCTTTTATCTCTGGTCTCCTTTAAATATTCGTTCCCAGATAAACTTTACCCACACTTAGAAAGTGGACAACACACGTATGAAGATGCAAAATGTTGGCATGCTGCTACATTAAATCTGAAGCTGTATTCGTGCAGGGAAAACAGGAAAGGCGCAGCAGTAACGGGGCAATATTTCAGTCTTTTTTGGGAAATGTCTGCCAGTGTTGGGCCCCATGTTGTTCAGCATCTACATGTGGAGTTCTCCAAAGCTCCATGTTGGGCCCCATGCTGTTCAGCATCTATATGCCCTCACTAGTTCAGATCATGGAAATGAACAAAATACAGGATCATAATTAAGCTGATGACACACAGCTCCATATACCTGTCTCACCAGGGGACCCTGGTCCCAGACAAAGCTTCAGTTTTTGTCTCGGTCAAATGTTAAAACCAACAGATCAGTCCAGAAACCTTTTGGACTCAAAGCAAAATGTTAACAGCCATATTGAAGCAGGAACCAAATCAGCCACCTGAAGTATAAAAATAGAATAAGGGGACTAATGACTCAGCAGGATTTAGAAAAACGTCCTCATCATCTGTTTTCAGTTCTTGACAACTGTAATGGAGTTTTTACAGGTCTCTCTAAAAATCACTAAGACAGCTGCAACTAATCCAGATGCTGCTGCTTGTATCCTCACAAGGACCAGAAACAGGGAACATTTCAGTCTGGTCCTTACATCTCTACACTGGTTCTGGTCCAGAATACATATCTGATCTGCTGAGGCCATGTGAGCTACTGAGACTTCTGAGATCATCTGAGTTCAGACTAAACCTTTTGTTTTCTGCTCCTAATACCTGGAGCAAACTACCTGAAAACCTGGAGTCTGATCCCAACCTGGAGAGTCCTGGAAAACCTGAAGTCCAGAGCTGAGTTCTGATGACTCTTTTTTTAGATTCCACCACTTTCATTGAAGCTTAAGAGAGAACGAAGAGTTTTTTTATTTGGGTCTGTTTTCCTGAAACCGCACACATTATGTACATCTGTACGTTTTCCTCTGTCGCCATGTTTCTTTGATCATGTACGGGACATTGCATTTATCATATGAATGAAATGTCCATGCATTCCCTTTAGTCACAATTTAAGCAACTAACAAGACATAAGTCAACACTAACCTCATATTATGACTATAAACATGTACTTTTAAGTATCTTTAATGCAGCCACATTCCAGTAAAATGTCATGATGTTTTTGCAAATTAAATTAATTGTTTCCTACGTGTTTTTTAAATTGTGTGTGTTTATTATTTTTGGCAGCATTCCCCACTCTGAATTCCAGACCATGATGCCCTTGATCATATATGGAATCTGATCCCATTAGCTACAGCTGTATGATGCTGAAATGAATCTCAAGGCTCCCATTCATCATCTGCTTCACGTTTGGAGGATCACCTGGGAGCAGCCAAAGATCAGGAGGTCGGAGTGAATTGGTTTCCACTCATTAAAGCAATCCCTTGTCTCAGTCATTAGACTGAGCCGGGCTCCACCATTGACATTTGACTTCTGAACCATTATCAGAAAACATTAATGCTAATGTCTTGTAACAGCAATAAAGACCTAAAACAAATGGTTTCCTTGTATCAGTGTCATTAGAATGCCACGGAGAGAGAGTTTATATTCAGCTGTTTTACACTTATTTTAATGTAAGCTTCACTGAATTAAGGTAAATTTTACGTTTTCAAGTGAAGCATTATGAGGTGAATGTTGCAGGAGCATGAGTATGCGTGAGTGTTAATACTGGGACAGCTGAATGAATTTCAGCTTCGGTGAGTTGGAGAAGGAGCAGTGTGGAGTCCAACGGGTCAGAGTTCACAGAGAAGATTTGTGTCATGTTCAGCACACAGCTGGAAAAAAACACACCCATGCTACACAACATTCACATGTTTACACTAACATCTATCTATCTATCTATCTATCTATCTATCTATCTATCTATCTATCTATCTATCTATCTATCTATCTATCTGTCTGTCTGTCTGTCTGTCTGTCTGTCTGTCTGTCTGTCTGTCTATCTATCTATCTATCTGTCTGTCTGTCTGTCTGTCTGTCTGTCTGTCTGTCTATCTATCTATCTATCTATCTATCTATCTATCTATCTATGTCTATCTGTCTCTCTGTCTCTCTGTCTGTCTGTCTGTCTGTCTATCTGTCTATCTGTCTGTCTGTCTGTCTATCTATCTATCTATCTATCTATCTATCTATCTATCTATCTATCTATCTATGTCTATCTGTCTCTCTGTCTCTCTGTCTGTCTGTCTGTCTGTCTGTCTGTCTGTCTGTCTGTCTGTCTGTCTGTCTGTCTGTCTGTCTGTCTATCTATCTATCTATCTATCTATCTATCTATCTATCTATCTATCTATCTATCTATCTATCTATCTATGTCTGTCTGTCTCTCTGTCTGTCTGTCTATCTGTCTATCTGTCTATCTGTCTGTCTGTCTATCATTATTGTTGTTGTTGTTAAGCATTTGACCAGAGTCGTTCCAAAAGCTTCTGTAAAACAACTGCTTTATTATCAGTTTATTTTACTTCCAATAATAAAATGGAAATCCACAGAAACATTAACTATAATTATTAATAGTTAATAACGTGAACTACTTTATTGTACTACCTGAGTAGAAAGTTGCTTTGACAGACTAAAAGTAAAGTGGTTCGCTAAGACCTGGTCCTGCATCACGGATCAGTTCCAGTGAAGACCGAAAAGACTGAACCAGTAGCTACATTCAGTAAATAGCATCATTAAAGCCAGTTAATCTTCACCTGTTGACTCGGTACTTGCCGAGCGCTCCATTCATCTTGCAGCCCCTCCCGGGAGCTGGTCAGGTGTCAGACCGGCTAACAAATGATTTCAACTAATCGTTATTTAATTTACTACCAGCAGTCACACAGTGACTGAGGGCTAAACACACTCTCTGATAAAACAGTGCTTGATTGTACCTTTAGGGGTAGAAAGGCTTGTACTGCTGTTGTACTACTCCTGGAGTCTATTCACCTTATAAAGACCATTATTATGCAATTTGGCTTTAAAAACAGAAATAAAACAAAAATCTACATGTTAACTTTCCCCCTTTTCCCTAAAGACTACACATTTAATCATTTAAATGTTAATTAAAACCTGTTTTGAATGCATGAAGGGACTGTAACGATGTGTGGTCCCAGTAGAGACGGGTGATACTATAAAAGCACCAGACTTTAAACAGTCCAAACTCCAGGTTTGAGTCTCTAGGAGAGAGGAGAGGCAGGTTAAATCCTGAGTTGAAAATTACCCAGTTTAAATTATTCTGATTGTATGGTCTTATTGCTTTGAGGTTTTAGGGTAACGGAGCCTCAGGAAGGTGGGCAGATAGGTGAGTAGTCAGGGCAAGTTCTTTCAGGTGCAGGTCTTCATGATCAGACAGGCCAGCTGCACAGGATTCCACCTCAATACCACGAAGACCAGAGCAGAGGGAGCACATACTGGACAGACTGGGATCTCACACTGGACAGACTGGGATCACATACTGGGCCTGATAAGCAGCTCCAACATTCCAGAATCCACCCAGAGGAAAATCATAGAGGAAATATCACCGATAGCATACAATTCCCTTTTCTTTCTTTCTTTCTTTCTTTCTTTCTTTCTTTCTTTCTTTCTTTCTTTCTTTCTTTCTTTCTTTCTTTCTTTCTTTCTTTCTTTCTTTCTTTCTTTCTTTCCTTCCTTCCTTCCTTCCTTCCTTCCTTCCTTCCTACCTTTTAGTAGAAACAGTACATTTATGAACCCTCTACTTGAGATATCAACATGAAGGTGCCTTTCAGGCTCTCGGAAGGTCCACACAGTTACCTTGAGGTCCAGTTCTGAGCCCTGGTGGGAACATGAATCCAGACTGTACCTCCAGAGATGGACACCCCTTCTTCTGACAGAGGGCCGTCTAGCGAACATCCACGCTGAATGTTGTCTTGTGTATTTTGGTGGAAGCTGACTCTTTAGTAAGTGGTAGCATCAATCATCCTGGGTGAGCTCCTGTCTGTTGGGATCATTTATGGATGCAGAAGACATAAATCATGATGTGAGTGATCAGCGTGACATGAGAGGCCGTTCAAATAAACACAGAATTAAATAATTAACACACTCTTAAAACTCTTTGTAAAAGCAACATTAGAAAAATGGACGTCATGAAGTGAAATTACTGTATTACCTTTCTAATTTTAAACCTGAGCTTGTGGCGCAACTGCAGAGATCAGACGGATGAAAGTGTTTAACAAGAAGATGAGACGAAACGCTGGTTCCTTTATGAGAACACACTCCTCCAGATCTGATGCTTTCCCATTATTGGATGTAAAAATGATCAGTATTTTCCAGCTGATTCTTCCGAGTGGCAGTCTGTCAGATTACACACACTCCCACCACAGCCATAAAAGTTTACTGGCTGGTAAATGGGTCTGAATCCAGACCTTATTAAACATGTGTATCTCCATCATTACTTTGATTACTTCATTGATCCATTATGAAGTCTGATCATCTTCATTAACTTTAACTTTTATAATTTCATGCTGGGTTAAGATGTGAGGTAAATTCTGGTCTTTAATTTGACGTACAACGTCATGGTGTGTGTGTATGTGTGTGTGTGTGTATGTGTGTGGGAGGGTGTCGGGAAGATAAATGACCTCAGGCAGTCAGGGGTCCTCTCATTAGCAAACAACACAGAGGAGGAGAGGCTCAGGTCTAATGTGAGTTTTACTTCTCCTTCAGTTATTTCCACCAGAATGAAAAATTAAAGACAGGGAGAATAAATTCAAAGTTTACAGAACGTGATGTAACACAACATCCTCTCAAACTGAGTAACGTGTCACCAGATGCAGATTTTTATTAGTTTTAGTTGGACTTTATTAGTTATTTGATTATTGACAGGAGAACCATCAATAATCATGTCTCAGAGGTAGGTGGCAGAGTGGATTGGACTCTTGAGGAATTCCCAGCCTGATTGTCCAAATGTTTTTGGTCATGCTCTGTATGAATGGTCATCTGAGCTCGCAAAGACCAGCTCAGCACAGAAACACTGGAGAGCAATTCAGACACAAGCACATTTTCCTTTATCATGAAGACCGAGAGGGCAGCAGCATCAGGGAGGGAGGAGGCAGAATTCCCTTCTTCCCTTTGAGAGTCTTCACGTATGTGTCTGGAGGTTTTCAGTCTTCAGCTTCTAGAGTCTTTGTATTACTTTAGGTCTGCTCTCAGTCACAAACTCTGAGAGAAAAAAGTAAAACCTCCTCTTTATCAGTCTGAAAGCTGCATCAGCCTCCAAACTCGTTTCCAGAACTACAGAAAACCTTCTTCCGGGCCTCCTTTAATAATCCAACTCCTCTATCAACAGCATGACATGTTTGAACACTGAGGTCCCTGCACGGTAAAAATTAATTATTAGTCAGGAATAAATAAAGAAATCTGAATCACCTGAATCAGATATTTATTTGTATGACATAAACATCTGAATCAAAACCAGTTATGAATGACGGTAAACTCTACAACTTACTGCACAATGCCGGCTAGGAACAGATGTTTCAAAAACTGAATAAGTAAAAATGATCTAAACACATTTTGTCACGGCTGGATTCAGCCGTCGGAAGGAGGGAAGCAGGACCCAAATAGCAGACGAGATAATCGTAAATGGCAGAACAGGTTTATTTCACACAAGGGATCTGGATGGTCCGAGCTGGAGAGTGTCCGGGGTTCAGGTTCTCTGGGAGGAGAGGAAAATGGTGAGTGGAGTTCTAAACAACAGAATCCTGTGATGCCAAGCTGGTGAGCGGCTTACGGTATCCAAATGTAAACTGGAATGAAGGAGGAGGTAGGCTGTCACGGCTGGATCCTGAGCTGAAGGGTGGAAGGGCGAGCAGGCAGGTGGCAAGGTTTACAGCTGACGATCGGAGGAGGAGGACTGGAGGTCAGATGACTGGAATGCTGGAGTGTATCAAGGCTGGAGAAGAGGTGAGAAAGCAACGGTAAGTATACTAGACAGGAACAGTATTATTACTGGTAGCGGCCTGATTTACCACAAGAACAGTGAGATAATCTGGCGAGGTCTGGTTGCTCCTGCAGTCCTCATAAAGGGAGGCTTGATGAGGGTTGATGGAAAGCAGCTGCGGAGGAAAGAGCAGACCGGACTCCGCCCCAGGCTGACTGAAACCTGCACAGCCCCACCTAAAGCTCAGGTAGAGAAGGACATGTTGCAGAACCGTGACAGTACCCCCCCCTCAACGGGAGCCCCCCGGCGCCCCGGAAGAGCCCCCCCCCCCCGGGACCGGCGAAAGGCAGTGATGAGAGCAGGGTCCAAGATGAACCGACGGGGCACCCAGGAGCGCTCCTCGGGACCATACCCCTCCCAATCGACCAGGTACTGCAGACAGCGCCCGCGGCGCCGGACATCCAGGAGGCGGCGCACAGAAAACACCGGATGCCCATCCACCACCCGGGCGGGCGGAGGGGGACCGGCCGGAGGGCACAAGGGACTAGACGACACAGGCTTGAGCAGGGACACATGAAACGTGGAATGGACACGAAGGGAAGCAGGGAGCCGGAGGCGGACCGAAGAAGGACCAACAACCGCCTCCATCTCATAGGGCCCCAAAAACTTGGGGGCCAGCTTCCTGGAGGTGGCTCTCAGGGGAATATCCTTGGCTGCCAACCAAACCCGCTGTCCAGGAGCGTACCGCGGAGCAGGGACGCGGCGTCGATCAGCCAGACGGCGGTTGCGGTCAGCTGTGCGCAGCAGAGCCATGCGAGTCCGAACCCAAACACTCCGGACCCGTTGGAGATGGTGCTGAACCGAGGGAACCGCGAGCTCCCTCTCCTCCTCGGGAAACAGGGGAGGCTGATAACCCAGGGAGGCCTCGAACGGTGAACAGCCGGTAGCAGAGGAGGTATGGGAGTTGTGAGCGTACTCAATCCACGCCAGATGCTGACTCCAAGCCGAGGGACTGTCGGAGGCCACGCAACGGAGGGCGGCTTCCAGTTCCTGATTAAGCCGCTCCGCCTGACCGTTGGACTGGGGATGATAACCGGAGGACAAGGAGACCTTGGCGCCCAAGGCGGAACAGAAAGACTTCCACACCTGCGAGATGAACTGTGGTCCCCGATCCGACACTATGTCCGAGGGTATACCATGCAGGCGAAAGACGTGGTCAGCCAAGAGGTCTGCAGTCTCCGTAGATGATGGGAGCTTAATGAGGGGAATAAAATGAGCTGCTTTAGAAAAGCGATCCACTACAGTGAGAATAACAGTATTACCATGCGATGGAGGCAGACCCGTAACAAAGTCCAGGGCTATGTGGGACCACGGCCGGCCAGGCACTTCCAGAGGCTGTAGGAGACCTGACGGTGGTCGGTTGCCACTCTTATGCCGAGCACAGGTGGCGCAGGCTGACACGTACTCCCTGACGTCAGACCTCAGAGAGGACCACCAAAAGTGGCGCTGCAGCAGGGCGCAGGTCCGATGAACCCCTGGATGACAGGAAAAGCGTGCTGTGTGGGCCCAATGGAGGACTGCCGAACGGGCTGCAGCAGGCACATATCGGCGGCCCGGGGGTCCGTTGCCAGGATCGGGGTCAGCGACCAACCCCTGAGTGATCTGCTCCTCGATCTGCCAGGAAACCCCGCCCACGTGACAGGCTGAAGGGAGGACCGATTAGGAGTCTGTGGGTCCTCATCAGACGTGTAGAGACGAGACAAGGCATCAGGCTTGGTGTTGCGGGAACCTGGGCGGTAGGTGACAGAGAAGTTAAACCGTTCAAAAAACAAGGACCAACGAGCCTGACGTGAGTTTAATCTCTTAGCGTGCTGGAGATAGGTGAGGTTTTTATGGTCGGTCCACACAATGAATGGGTGATTGGCTCCCTCTAGCCAGTGTCTCCATTCCTCCAGCGCTAGTTTTATAGCCAGTAGTTCCCGATTACCCACGTCGTAGTTCTGCTCGGCAGCTGACAAACGTCGGGAGAAAAAGGCGCATGGATGCAGCTTACCTTCACCCTCTGATCTCTGAGATAGCACTGCCCCCACCCCGGAGTCGGAGGCATCCACCTCCAGAACGAATTGCCGATCAGGGTCTGGCTGAATGAGGACAGGTGCCGTGGTGAATTTCTCCTTTAGGCACCGAAAGGCTTGGTCAGCAGCAGGGTTCCAGCTAAAGGGAATTTTCACAGAAGTTAGTCTTGTCAGGGGTGAAGCAACTGTGCTGTAGTTGCGAATAAATCTGCGGTAGAAATTGGCAAATCCTAAGAATCTCTGGAGCTGCTTGCGGTTGGTGGGGACCGGCCAATCCTCCACTGCCTTAATCTTGGCTGGATCCGTCTTCACCTGCCCGCCCTGGAAAACATGACCAAGAAAGGTTACAGAAGCAGCGTGGAACTCACACTTCTCTGTCTTAACATACAACCGGTTCTCAAGCAGTCTCTGTAAAACCATCCGAACGTGCAGACTGTGGTCCTCTGGTGTTTTGGAGTAGATCAGGATGTCATCTAGATACACAAAAACGAACTGGTTCAGATAATCTCTCAGTACATCATTGATGAGGGCCTGGAACACCGCCGGAGCATTCGTGAGACCGAATGGCATGACCAGGTATTCAAAATGTCCTAGTGGTGTGTTAAATGCCGTCTTCCATTCGTCGCCCTCACGAATCCGTACTAGGTGATAAGCGTTGCGCAGGTCTAGCTTGGTGAAGATGGTCGCCCCCTGAATGGGCTCGAAGGCAGAGGTGAGGAGCGGCAGCGGATACTTGTTCTTAATCGTGATCTTATTTAGGCCCCGATAGTCGATACACGGTCTGAGACCCTTATCCTTCTTTTCTATAAAAAAGAAACCCGCACCCACCGGTGACGATGAAGACCGAATAAGTCCTGCCGCTTGGGACTCCAGGATGTAGTGCTCCATGGCGGCATGCTCGGGACGGGACATGTTAAACAATTTACTGGTAGGCAGGGGCGCCCCAGGAAGAAGATCTATTGCACAGTCATAAGGGCGGTGAGGAGGAAGGGAAAGGGCCTTGGTTTTACTGAAGACGGAGCTGAGATCGTGGTATTCGGGGGGAACTGAGGACAGATCCACCTCAGGGACGGGGTCCGAGGGAGGCACACAATGAGGCTGAAGGGCGGATCTAAGGCAGTTTAAATGACAAAAGGGACTCCAATTCTCGACTCTACGTTCGGACCACAGGATGTGGGGGTTATGCTGGGCCAACCAGGGAAATCCAAGGATCAGGGGAGCACTGGAAATAGGGAAAAGGAAAAACTCAAGGAGCTCCCTGTGGTTTCCAGACACTATCAGGGAAATAGGTTTGGTCTTATGCGTGATCTTTGTTAAAAGTCCCCCGTCCAGAGCTGTGACTGTAATGGGCGACGGCAGAGACTCCAGAGGAAGAGCGAGTCGGGAGGCGACACCCGGGTCCAGGAGATTTTGTTCAGCCCCAGAGTCGACTAGGGCCGCGAGTTCGTGAGTGGTGTTGCCCGACTGGATCACAACAGGAAGGGTGAGACGTGGAGGAATGAGTTCTTGCGTCCCGCCCACCAGTACTCCCGCCCTTACTGGTGGGCTCTGTCTTTTGGCCGTACTGGGCATGCAGCGATGAAATGGTCCTTGGAGCTGCAATACACACATTCATTTGCCCTTATGCGGCGGAGTCGCTCCTCGGGACTGAGGCGGGCCCGTCCGATCTGCATGGGCTCCGGTGGTTCCTCTATTGTGGGTGACTGAACTGTTGATTTAGGTCTGGGAGGAAAAGGAGTTAATTCACCGAGTGAACGCCGGGTGGTTGAGCTGCTGGTGCGGACGTTCCGCTCCCTTCTCCGCTCCGCCATACGGTTGTCTAAGCGGATCACCAGGGTGACAAACTCCTCAAACGAAGATGGTATTTCTCTGGACGCCAGCAGATCCTTCATTTGACTGTTGAGCGCGTTCTGTAGAACGCCGTGAAGAACCGTAGAAGACCAACCCGTCTCAGCTGCTAGAATGCGGAACTCGATCATAAAGTCCGCCGCTGACTGATTCCCCTGTCTGAGGTTTAGAAGCCGCTGTATCGCACTCTCCTCATATTGAGGATGGTCAAAAGCCTTCTTAAAGTCATCCAGAAAGGTGGCAAATGGAAGAGTATCCAGGGAATTAAAACGGAAATAAGCCAGGGCCCATTCTAACGCCCTGTCTCGGAGTAGACCGATTATGTAGGAGATCCTCGAGGCGTCCGAGGAGAAGGAGCGCGGAGAACGAGAAATGGCCAAGTTGCATTGAAGCAGAAAACCACCACACTTCACGGGATCACCTGAAAAATGATCTGGAGTGGGGAATGAGGCGTCCCGAAACACTGGCTCACTAGTGACAGGATGAGGAACTGGAGGATCAGCCGGAGGAGATGTTTCCTGAGGTGGAGCAGAGAGTCGCTTGTTGATATCCTCCGATAATCCAAAAACCTGACCCAAGCGGAGATTTGTGGTGGCCTGTTGCTCGTCCAGGGAACGTAAAGCCTTCTCGTGCTCACCAAGCATTTGTCCCTGTTTGGACAAAGCCGATTTCCAGGCGTCTGCTGAGTCCATCTTGTTGGCCAGATTATACTGTCACGGCTGGATTCAGCCGTCGGAAGGAGGGAAGCAGGACCCAAATAGCAGACGAGATAATCGTAAATGGCAGAACAGGTTTATTTCACACAAGGGATCTGGATGGTCCGAGCTGGAGAGTGTCCGGGGTTCAGGTTCTCTGGGAGGAGAGGAAAATGGTGAGTGGAGTTCTAAACAACAGAATCCTGTGATGCCAAGCTGGTGAGCGGCTTACGGTATCCAAATGTAAACTGGAATGAAGGAGGAGGTAGGCTGTCACGGCTGGATCCTGAGCTGAAGGGTGGAAGGGCGAGCAGGCAGGTGGCAAGGTTTACAGCTGACGATCGGAGGAGGAGGACTGGAGGTCAGATGACTGGAATGCTGGAGTGTATCAAGGCTGGAGAAGAGGTGAGAAAGCAACGGTAAGTATACTAGACAGGAACAGTATTATTACTGGTAGCGGCCTGATTTACCACAAGAACAGTGAGATAATCTGGCGAGGTCTGGTTGCTCCTGCAGTCCTCATAAAGGGAGGCTTGATGAGGGTTGATGGAAAGCAGCTGCGGAGGAAAGAGCAGACCGGACTCCGCCCCAGGCTGACTGAAACCTGCACAGCCCCACCTAAAGCTCAGGTAGAGAAGGACATGTTGCAGAACCGTGACACATTTTGTTTTATCATAAATTGTTTTGGGGTTTTTGCCTGGGCTACATTGTGCCATTATGGTGCATAATAGATTTTTTTTTTTAAGTTGATCAACATTTATTTAATAAACATATAAAATATAAAATATCTTCAACAAGTTCCATCAGGAACAGCTGGATTTATTACTTAATGATCAGATCATTTTGATTAAACTACCATAAATAAAGGTTTACTCTTCTTGTTGTGTGAATACATTTTGTCCAGACAGAGAAAAACAGAAATGATATTTTTAGACCTAGCAAAGATATTCTTTTATTTGTTTTTTTAAAGTCCACCAAAAAAGGTTTTAGTAAGGCTCCCTGTAAATTTAAGCCTTGTTACTGGTTCCCTGTGGTCTTCCATCATTCAAAGGGATGAATTTAGCAAATGTACCAGGAAAAAAACTGGTGTGTTGCCTGAAGGCAGCACGGTGCTGTAGAGTACGACAAATAAATTAGAAATATAAAAAGAAACACATTTTTGGCCAGTATTGACCTCTCCAGTCACTTTACTGTCAGATAGTTAGTCAGTCCACACAGGAGCCAGATTATCACTAATGTAAGTATCATTTAGCTGCAACCATCGACTGGAAAAGGTAAATATAGACCAGCATCAGCTGAATGACCAGCTTGACTCCAACAAACCTGAAATTGTGTTGTCACTGATGTCGCTGATGAACATGCTGGACAGCTGCAGACCCCATTAGAACAAGCAACACCACGACCGTCTTTGCTCCATCTGTTGGAAAACTGGAAATATATTCCACCATCCATCACACACAAGTTCTAGACTTCTAGATTTCCCATGTTTTCATCGGCTTGGTCATGTAAAAGCTGGTCTGAAGAACCAGGTGTCAGGAACCGGTCCAGAAGCCGGTCTGGAGTCGCTCCAGATACCAGTCTTTTATGTCGCCATAGTTAGGAAGTTAATTCATCAACTAGTGGCTTCAGAGTTCATGCCCGCGTTCTGACGTCAGCTTCAGACACTGGTTGGTGGTGGTGACGCACTTCTATAAAGTTGTTTCGAAGCCCCCGACATACTGACACAGCATTTCTTCAACAGCTCCCGCCATCTCTACAATAGTTATCCTCTTTTTCCTCCTCCTTCTCCTGTTCTTCCTCCTCTTCTCTGGGTTGTTTCTTTAGCTGGTCGTATGTCAGCTGTACTGCTCAATACTGCCCCTGTGGTTTCTGGTGGTATTGCTCCATTTATTGCATCATGCAATGGATCCACAAGGCTTCTGAAACTGCACCGATTACACGTGTTAAAGACGCAGAAGACGGATGAAAATGTCCATCCATCTGCGTATCCGTCTTCTGTGTCAAGCATAAATGGGCCTTCAGGGTGGGAGTCTGATAGAGAATGTTACGCATAACTGTGGGAGACATTGCCTGTTTGGGTGGGCCCATGGTCTTTTTACATGGGTTCAGCAGCAAGTCTCATCTTTTAATCTCAGTTAATATCTTTGTTTTTTCATGTTTACTAAATTCATCCCATGGGCTAGTTTGGACCCACTGGTGGGCCATTTTTGGCCCCTGGATGGTACGTTTGATGCTCCTTGGCCTGACATTATTTCCCCTTCCCTCTATGTTTCTTCCCCTCCTCCCGTTGTCTCCTGTGGGTTTTCCCATCTGTCTGAGCTTCTTCCTTCAACAGTTATTTACAAGTGCTGACATTAAACCTCATTTATAATGCTACAACAAATACTACAAATTCTACAATCAAATACTTTCTGTTAAGATTACATTTCCTTCACACATGGAAGATCCAGGATTTCCACCGGCTAAACCTGATGGATGCGGTCCAAATGGCAGCCTGACTTCCTCCTAAATAGAGACCAAACATGAATACTATTTAATCTGTGTGAAGATGTTAAAAAGAAGGAGACAGTTACAAATGATGACCTGAACCTGAAGGTCAAAGGTGAACAAACTTAACTCAACTATGAACTCTGCTAACCCTTGAGCCAAAAACCCTGACCCATGTTGGTCATATCCGGCTCGAGGTCATCCAAACCGTGGGGTAAAATTTATAGGATACTCTCCAAAATGCTCTGAGTTATGAACAAAGTATGAGCACCTCATCACGGCTACTTTCCACCACTTCCTCCTGTGGGGGAAGCTGCGTGGTTCAACTTAAACTAATTAGTCCCAGTTGATAAAATGACAAATCAAATTCAAAGGGATTGTTGTGGAGTTAAATTATATGAATGAAAGAAATAAAGATGATATTATTATAGCTGATTGTGTACAAATTCTGCAATCAATCATACGTGTGAGAGAAGACAGAAGACAAGGCAACCAGAGGAAAGTGATGGAGGGTGGGCTGGAGAGGTCTGATATGCCAAACAATAATTGCATCCATATTTTCACATTCTCTGGCGCTTCTCTATGAGGATGGATGTTTGGAGATGAGAGAGTAAAAATATTATTCCGCTAAGATGTTAATAACAATACATTTGTCATCAAAACAGATGATGGAGGGTTATTTTACATTCAGATGACTTTAAGCTGTTCACACTCAGGCAAATTTTATTATTTCTTCCTAGGAAATGTGTGCTGAATGAGAGAGGAAAGTGACAGATACACCTGTGTAGACTCAGGTGTGTCAGCTCTCAGACACCTGACCTGCTGTGTCCTGATGAACAAGGTGTTTATGTGGGCAGATAACAGGAGCAGTGGAGTTGGAAGTTGTTCAGTAAATGCACACTTTATAAGTTCATATGTTCAGCATCAGATCTCATATGTTTAATACATTTAATAAATCAAGCTAGCAGGATTTTTTATAACACAAAATAATACAAGTCTGTTGATTCCTTCCTTTCCAGTGGTCTACTGATTGGGAAGTACACATTTAGTACCATACATAAATTGGTTTTATTTGGGATCTTCATTACAGGCTGGTCCTCTCAGCATCACCTACAGCATCACTGAAGCTCAGATGGAGATATGTTATAATTGAATGCCCCTGAATAGTATCTGAAGAAACTAGATGCATTTCCTTAGTGTCTGTGGAAACATCATTGCATTTTATTTATTTATTTATTTATTTATTTATTTATTATCTATTTATTTATTTATTTATTTTATTTAACCAGGGAAAACCTTACTGAGATTAAGGATCTCATTTACAAGAGTGTCCTGGCCAAGACAGCAGCAAACCAAGTTACTAGTCAATCAAAATCACAAAAAAATTACATATAAAATTATAAAAAAAATATTAATCAAAACATTTACAACCTAAAGACTCTTCATTTAATGCCCTCAACTTACTTTTAAAAAGGCATAAGGAGACCGGTTCCCCCAGACATAGTTTGGGACAGCAAATTCCAAGCTGTTGGAGCAGCATATCTAAAACGTTTTTTCTCATTTCAAGTCCAGCTTTGGGTATAGAGAGCAAAAATACATCCTGAGTCAGAACGAAGATTGTAGCTACTGTTTCTTTTAGCTTGGATAGCATTACATAAGTATGAAGGAAGCAGATTTAATATTGCCTTATAAATAAAGATGTGCCAATGATTTTGTCTTCGAATAGACAGCGAGGGCCAGCCAACTCTTTCAGACAAACATTCAACCTGAACACATTGTGATCTGTTTGTTAAATAGTTGTTAAACCAGCTCATAGACTGGCCAGACAAACCAATACTGCACAGCCTATATTTTAAAATGACATGATCAACAGTATCAAAGGCCTTTCACAGAGAGCTGCACAGTGGTCTTTATTATCCAAAATATCAATAAAATCACTGACAACCTTTAAAGCCGCTGTTGTTGTACTGTGTTTTTTTCTAAAACCAGATTGGTAATCAGATAAAATATTGTTATTGCAAGAAATTCTTTAAGCTGATTTGCCACAAGAGACTCAAGGATCTTAGCCAGCACAGAAGGCTTTGAAATAGGCCTATAATTATTTAAAAGTGTAGGGTCTCCACATTTCAACAAGGGAAGAACAACAGCATATTTCCAAACAAGAAGAATTTCATTTGTAACCAAAGTAAGATTAAAAAGATAAGTTATTGGTGCGGATATAAAATCAGCAGCTATTTTTAAAAAGTAAGGTTCTAAATTGTCTGGACCAGCGGATTTCTTAATATCCAGAAGTCTGAGGGCTTTATGCACCTCAGTAGAAGTAAAAAATCTAAAGTTAGGGACCGTTACCTGATGTCCAGAGCAGTTTGAAGAATTTTACTACACCTTACATTCAGTGTCAAACAATGAGCGAGAAGTAATAAAATTTTCATTAAATAAATTGAGCATCAAGGCTTTATCCGTGACCTTGACAATACATGCAGGAAGCTCTGGCCCTTTGTTGCCTCTTTGGGGTTTCTAATTGCAACTGTGCAAAAATTTCAAAGCTGTCTAAAGTTTAGCCAATCTGAATCCAGGCCACAACCCTTTGCTTTAGCCCAAGCCACAGCCTGCTCATGCAATAGACCAGATAACTCAGGACTAAACCATTAAGTATCACGACCTTTAACCCTATGTTTTCTGAAAGGAGCATGTTTATTGACAACACCAATAAAACCATCATAAAAATTTTTCCAGGTGCTAACCCAATCAAAAGCATAGAGATCATGAAAAAACCTTGTTCCACAAAGTTCTTCATGCTACGTTTTAAGATGATGTGTGGTTTTGTTTTGGGAATGTTACTACTTGTCATTGTTGCAATGACACAGTGATTACTGATGTTCACAAAAACTGCAGCTGAGGAGTATCTGTGGGGAAAATTAGTTCAAATGAGGTCAATTAAAGAGGATTTATGAGGATTCTTCAAGTTAGATCGAGTTGGCTTATCAACAGTCTAAAAAAGATTCAACAAATCACACTGACCTTTTGGATTATCAGACACTGGATCTAGCCGCTACTGCCAACCAGCCTTCCCTCCATGTCATACATAAAACCATTCTTGGCCTAGTTCCTTTATATCTGTCTACATACATGTCTAGAAACCAGAATCAACAGGGCAGTCGCTCTCATTCTGGTCTACAGATAGTGGTCCTCTCATTCTGGTCTACAGATAGTGGTCCTCTCGTTCAGGTCTACAGATAGTGGTCCTCTCGTTCAGGTCTACAGATAGTGGTCCTCTCATTCTGGTCTACAGATAGTGGTCCTCTCATTCTGGTCTACAGATAGTGGTTCTCTCGTTCAGGTCTACAGATAGTGGTCCTCTCATTCTGGTCTCATTCTGCCATACAGCAGACGGCCTCCTTGGACTTACCCGGAGCCTCCACAGACTTATGCTGGGCCTCCATGGACATAGCCTACATCTTTCATGCCATAACTGACCTTACCCAGACGCCAGGCGAGTTCAACTCATAAGAGCCCGACATGACATATTTGTCACATACAGTTTCTGAGACATTTTGCTTCAATTTATGGTATAAAATTTGCTCAAAATCCTGTTGAACACAATCTGATACTTGTCTTCTGTGCCCTAATAGATACTCAGAAGCAGAAAATTATATTTTTTTAAACTATCACATGGTAAGAAATGGTAGACCCCCCCCCCCCCCCCCCCCCCAAAAAAAAAAAAATTTTGTTAAAGGGCCAAATAAAGACCTCACAATAAAAATTTTTGACTTTTCTTAACATTTTTTCATGGGTCAGGCCTTATTGGGATACATCCTGCTTAACAGCTCAGTTGATACTTTCGTTATAAATTATCCGAAGGACAAAACATTCTTATATTTTGGGAAAATATTAATGTGGGAAAATACTAACGTGGAAGTGTGGATGCTGACTGTAGATGCTAATCTTTTAGAATGCGAGCTTTGACTCATTCAGAGGTTTGAAGTTTGAAGTTTGGCTTAATTTAAACTCCCTGCTGAAAACAGAACTTTTAAAATACCAGATCTTGTATTATCTGATGCTCATTTTTTGTTAATAATTCTAATTTATACAAGTTTTCTACCCAGTGATAGACTGGTGAAGGGTTAAAGTCTCTTGTTAACTGTTTAGAAAATGAGAGCCAGACAGCTGGTGTGAGTAATAGTTTCATTTTCAAGTAAAAGTGATAGTAGTCAGGAGATGCAGACCACACTGCTCCTCACCTACTCAGTGAGATAAAGGCTGATTCTAAGTTTTAATTAGTATTAAAGAAGATTGACCTCTAAATGTTTATCCATATTGTTTCTAAAGTCAGTGATTTACTGCTTATGTTACAGAAACACACTCAGCCGGTAGGTTAAGTTTAGATCTGAAAAGATTCATATTTACTTTCCACCCACAGTTTACATTTATTTCAATGCCTCTTATTACTGGAGGCCCACGCCAAACTAAATGTCACTGTCAAAACTCAGAAAAATGTGTGAATGATTACCATGCACCGCATTACAACGCGACCACACACACACACACACACACACAGAGAGCGGTGGGTGGGAAAGGAAATCCCCTCTGTGTTGTTTGACAGCTCCAGTTATGAGTGTGCGTCTATCATTAAACAGAGCATCCGGTCCGAACCTGGGATTTTCCTTTGCTTCATCAATATCATCGGACACATGTCAACGATTGAGTTTGTGAGGTAATAAAAGCTAAAATTCTGCTTTGTCATCTCAGGTCTGATTTAATAGTAAAGAAATGAAAGACATTACTAGCAGAATCTGTCAGAATTAAACTAATGTTTTAATTTCTTCACATGTTGGTTATTGAGGAAGACAATCTAGATAGTCTAGTTGTTTTCTGTTCAACACTGTCGTTCATGATCCTCCAACACCTGCTTTACCCACCCACTCACACTTCCTAAGTATGCAGTAGGAACATCAGAAATCTCGCCCTTGTTTTTGAATTGGAATGATATAAAATTAATCTGGAGGTTATCCAAGGTTGAGGATAGGTCAAAATGCTAGATCCCGTAAGTTTATTGGTATGGGTTAGGTTTAGGGTTAGGTTATGAGAGAATGGAGTAGACAAGATGTGCAGACCCCTGGTATCTGGCCAGGTTTGGGTTAGGATTGGGGTTATGCATGTAATTCTGCTGATAAGAAAAACAAGGTTGTGTGTTGTGAAGGTCTGTTTTTATCTTCATGGTATAATCACTGACCTTGGTGGGACCACCAGTCTTTGTTGGTGGTGGGACCACCAGTCTTTGTTGGAGATGGGATCACCAGTCTTGATTGGTGATGGGACCACCAGTCTTTGTTGGTGATGGGATCACCAGTCTTGGTTGGTGATGGTACCACCAGTCTTTGTTGGTGATGGGATCACCAGTCTTGATTGGTGATGGGACCACCAGTCTTTGTTGGTGATGGGACCACTAGTCTTTGTTGGTGATGGGACCACCAGTCTTTGTTGGTGATGGGATCACCAGTCTTGATTGGTGATGGGACCACCAGTCTTTGTTGGTGATGGGACCACCAGTCTTGGTTGGTGATACGACCACCAGTCTTTGTTGGTGATGGTACCACCAGTCTTTGTTGGTGATGGGATCACCAGTCTTGATTGGTGATGGGACCACCAGTCTTTGTTGGTGATGGGACCACCAGTCTTGGTTGGTGATAAGACCACCAGTCTTTGTTGGTGATGGTACCACCAGTCTTTGTTGGTGATGGGATCACCAGTCTTGGTTGGTGATGGTACCACCAGTCTTTGTTGGTGATGGGACCACCAGTCTTTGTTGGTGATGGGATCACCAGTCTTGATTGGTGATGGGACCACCAGTCTTTGTTGGTGATGGGACCACCAGTCTTTGTTGGTGTCGGGACCACCAGTCTTGGTTGGCGATGGGATCACCAGTCTAGGTTGGTGGTGGGATCACCAGTCTTGGTTGGGACCCATCGCCTGGAGGTTTTCTTTAACCTATAGCTCAAGGTTAATGGTCTTGGTTAAGATGAGGGTCAAGGTGTGAACCATAGTCAGGTTCCGGTTTAGGTTAAGACAGCTTTGTTAAATAGGTAGAGTGGTCAACCAGAGAGTTGGTGGTTTGATCCCCAGACCCTCGGCGTGTTTAATCAGCTGTCCCTTTAATTAGTAGGACCCAAAGCAAAGGTAAAGTGGAGATCATTTAGGCTAAACTGGTCGCAGTATGGGTTAGTTTTCATTCATTCTCTACCCACTTAATCCAATTCAGTGTCACCGGTGAGCCAGAGCCTATCTCAGCTGTTCTCACATGTAAGGTGGGGTACACCTGGACAGGTCATCAGTCCATCACAGAGACAAACAACCGTTCCAATGATCAGTTCAGGACTAGTTAACCTGACATCATGTGTTTGGAGAACTTGGAGAGAACCCATGCATACACAGAAAGGTCATGCAGACTCCACATAAAGAGCCAACTGAGATTAGAAGAAGCAACCTTCCTGCTTCTAGGTGACAGAGCTGACCACCACACGACCCTGCAACCCTGACTGTAACACAAAAATTATCCAATCTTTCTCCTTAGTTTTCCCTCAGCTCATGTTTCTGATTCAAACTCTGATCCTGATGCACATCATGGATCATCTCACCGAGTTTGGGTCAAGATTGCTAAATCCATTTAGCTTAAAGTGTCTGAAGACATTATTTCAACCACAGGACAAGAACTTCTGAATGAATGAAAGAGGAAAACACACAAGAGGATTGCAGCTGAACAGACTGATGAAGGCTGATAGATTCCTTCTGTATGCAGTTAATTAGATTCTGTAGCACGATGTGTAAAGAAAGATCTACCATCACTTCCATCACTGGAGCTGTGACATGTGCACATGCAGCTGCTTAGAACCCATTACTTTAACCTTATTGATTCTGTCTTTCTGTTTTCTTCTGTCTCTTTTGACACCAGAAAAAAATGTACTTTTGTGGAATTTTTATTTCAGGATATTTACATCCTGTTGTGTGTATTTCTTATTGTATTGTGCTACTTGTATACATCTTATAATGTGTATAAGCTGTGTGTGTAAAATAGCTCCTAATGTTGATAAGTCTTTTAAATGTTGTGTTTCCGTCCTGAAGAGAAGGAAATGATTGAATCATTACCAATTATTTATTTATTTACTTTTATCAATAAATGTACAAACTGTGAAAAAAAACTGAATACAATGATTTCCAAATTTCATGAAGCCATATTCAACACGTCTGGAAAAAGTAGTTCCAGGGTGATGTTCAGCATGGTGGAAAAAGTAGTTCCAGGGTGATGTTCAGCATGGTGTAAAAAGTAGTTCCAGAGTGGTGTTCAGCATGGTGTAATAAGTAGTTCCAGGGTGACGTTCAGCATGGTGGAAAAAGTAGTTCCAGGGTGATGTTCAGCACGGTGTAAAAAGTAGTTCCAGGGTGATGTTCAGCATGGTGGAAAAAGTAGTTCCAGGGTGATGTTCAGCACGGTGTAAAAAGTAGTTCCAGGGTGATGTTCAGCATGGTGGAAAAAGTAGTTCCAGGGTGATGTTCAGCACGGTGTAAAAAGTAGTTCCAGGATGATGTTCAGCATGGTGGAAAAAGTAGTTCCAGGGTGATGGTCAGCATGGTGTAAAAAGTAGTTTCGAGGTGACGTCCAGCACGGTGTAAAAAGTAGTTCCAGGGTGACGTTCAGCATGGTGGAAAAAGCAGTTCCAGGGTGATGTTCAGCACGGTGTAAAAAGTAGTTCCAGGGTGATGTTCGGCATGGTGGAAAAAGTAGTTCCAGGGTGATGTTCGGCACGGTGGAAAAAGTAGTTCCAGGGTGACGTTCAGCATGGTGGAAAAAGTAGTTCCAGGGTGATGTTCAGCACGGTGTAAAAAGTAGTTCCAGGGTGATGTTCAGCACGGTGTAAAAAGTAGTTCCAGGGTGATGTTCGGCATGGTGGAAAAAGTAGTTCCAGGGTGATGTTCGGCACGGTGGAAAAAGTAGTTCCAGGGTGACGTTCAGCATGGTGGAAAAAGTAGTTCCAGGGTGATGTTCAGCACGGTGTAAAAAGTAGTTCCAGGGTGATGTTCAGCATGGTGTAAAAAGTAGTTCCAGGGTGACGTTCAGCATGGTGGAAAAAGTGGTTCCAGGGTGATGTTCAGCATGGTGGAAAAAGTAGTTCCAGGGTGATGTTCAGCATGGTGTAAAAAGTAGTTCCAGGGTGATGTTCAGCATGGTGTAAAAAGTAGTTCCAGGGTGACGTTCAGCACGGGGTAAAAAGTAGTTCCAAGGTTACTTTAAGCATGGTGGAAAAAGTAGTTCCAGGGTGATGTTCGGCATGGTGTAAAAAGTAGTTCCAGGGTGATGTTCAGCATGGTGTAAAAAGTAGTTCCAGGGTGATGTTCAGCACGGTGGAAAAAGTAGTTCCAGGGTGGTGTTCAGCATGGTGTAAAAAGTAGTTCCAGGGTGATGTTCAGCATGGTGTAATAAGTAGTTCCAGGGTGATGTTCAGCATGGTGGAAAAAGTAGTTCCAGGGTGATGGTCAGCATGGTGTAAAAAGTAGTTTCGAGGTGACGTTCAGCAAGGTGTAAAAAGTAGTTCCAGGGTGACGTTCAGCATGGTGGAAAAAGTAGTTCCAGGGTGATGTTCAGCATGGTGGAAAAAGTAGTTCCAGGGTGATGTTCGGCATGGTGGAAAAAGTAGTTCCAGGGTGATGTTCAGCACAGTGTAAAAAGTAGTTCCAGGGTGATGTTTGGCACGGTGGAAAAAGTTGTTCCAGGGTGATGTTCAGCACGGTGTAAAAAGTAGTTCCAGGGTGACGTTCAGCATGGTGGAAAAAGTAGTTCCAGGGTGATGTTCAGCACGGTGTAAAAAGTAGTTCCAGGGTGACGTTCAGCATGGTGGAAAAAGTAGTTCCAGGGTGATGTTCAGCATGGTGGAAAAAGTAGTTCCAGGGTGATGTTCAGCATGGTGGAAAAAGTGGTTCCAGGGTGATGTTCAGCATGGTGGAAAAAGTAGTTCCAGGGTGATGTTCAGCACGGTATAAAAAGTAGTTCCAGGGTGACGTTCAGCACGGGGTAAAAAGTAGTTCCAAGGTTACTTTAAGCATGGTGTAAAAAGTAGTTCCAGGGTGATGTTCAGCATGGTGTAAAAAGTAGTTCCAGGGTGATGTTCAGCATGGTGTAAAAAGTAGTTCCAGGGTGATGTTCAGCACGGTGGAAAAAGTAGTTCCAGGGTGGTGTTCAGCATGGTGTAAAAAGTAGTTCCAGGGTGATGTTCAGCATGGTGTAATAAGTAGTTCCAGGGTGATGTTCAGCATGGTGTAAAAAGTAGTTCCAGGGTGATGTTCAGCATGGTGTAATAAGTAGTTCCAGGGTGGTGTTCAGCTTGGTGTAAAAAGTAGTTCCAGGGTGATGTTCAGCATGGTGTAGCATCTCTTCTTCTAACATGTCTGGAAACATCTGGGAAGTGAGGAGACCAGTTGCTGGAGTTTTAGGAGAGGAATGTTGTCCCATTCTGGTCTGATGCAGGATTCTAGCTGCTCTCCAGTCCTGGACCTTGGTTGCTGGATTTCTGCTTCCATGAAGCTCCAGATGTTGTGTACTGGTGAAAGGTCTGGACTGCAGGCAGGCCTGTTCAGCAGCCGGACTCTTCTCCTGTGAAGCCATGCTGCTGTGATGGATGCAGGATGTGGTTCAGCATCGTCTTGCTGTAATCTGCAAGGTCTTCCCTGAAAGAGACGTTGTCTGGATGGAAGCAGATGTTGCTCTAAAACCTCCATGTACTTTTCAGCATTGATGGAGCTTCACAGATGTGGAAGCTGCCCACGCCATAGACACAGAGATTCAGAGATACAGAGATTCCTCCTGATTCTCTGAATCTTCTGATGATATTCTACACCGTAGATGGTGGACCTTCAAAGTCTGAGGAACATTTTTCTGAAATTGTTCCACAGTTTTAGATCCAGTTTGTCTCAGATTGGTGAAGCTCTGTCCATCTTTCCATCTGAGAGACTCTGCCTCTCTGAAATGCTCCTTTTATACCCAGTCATGTTACTGACCTGTTGCCAGGTAACCTGGTTAGTTGTCCAATTCTCCTCCAGGTGTTTTTGGTTTGTACCAGGTACTTTTCCAGCCTTTTGTTGCTCCTGTTCCAACTTTTTCCATCAGATTCACTATCAGCTCATATTTTCATCACATGGTGAAACGTCTCAGTTTAAATATGTGGTATGTTGTTTATCTTCTACTGGGAATAAAATATGGCTTGGTGAGATTCTGGTTTTATTTACATTTTATACAGAGACCTGACTTTGTTGGAACTGGGATTCTAATTGCAGGTGGAGTTTCTGTACGTGGGTTCTTTCCAGGTTCCAACTTCTTTCCACAGTCCAAAAACAAGATGTTAGGTTGGTGGTTCTGAACTGATCCTGATACTGAGTTGTTGTCTCTGTGATGGACTGCTGACCTGTCCAGATGTACCTGCCCCTCATGTGAGGGTGACTGGGATAATAAAAGTAATAGATCCGCAGCTTCACACTGACCTGTGGGCACTGAGAACATGAACTGATGTTATAGATCAGTTAATACACAATGTTCCACAGTCTGAAAGTTAATCATGTTTGATGAGCAGGGTCTCAGCCTTAAATGATCGTTAACCATAAATTATTTAGCTAATTACTGTTTATTGATTCCTTATCTGAATGGAGAGTACACATTTCCATTGTTTTTAGCTCCCTGAAAATCCTCTGAAGCTACTGGAGCCTTTCTACGATGCACAACTACAGGGACAAAAAACAAGTCAAAGCTCTAAACTGCAGCGTGAGCCTGCCGACTGAAAACAGCCCTCTTCAACACACACACAGAGCAGAGTATAATGGAAGGATTTCATCCATTATGACCTGTGCGTCACACATAAAAGGCTCTACTCTTTTTGCCATACAAACCCTCTATTCTTCCCTCTCCACCCCTTTTCCCTCCTCTTTTCTGTCATCATTTCATTTTATTTCCTTATCTCATCTAGCCTTCCCCTTCTTTCTTTTTCTTCTTCTCTCTCCCTGTTTTCCTTTCCTCTCGTCTCTCGTCTCTCCCTCTTCTTCACCTTTCACTTTTTCTCTGCCTATCTCTCCATCACCTGATCTTGTCTTTTTCATCTCACCTTCAGATTATCCAGTCAGGATTTTATCCTTTCTGCAGCCCTTCCTCTATTTTCTCTATACTTCCATTACTTTTATTTTTGTCTCTCTTTTTGTTTCCCATTGTTTAATTGCTTTTGTTCCTTCTCTCCTCTTTTTCTCTTCATGCTGCCTCACTATTTTAAATTTGCCCCCTTTTTCCTGTTTTTAATAGAAGAGACAGTTTTCCGTTAGTTTCGTTCCTCTTTATTACCTGCTTTAGTCCGTCACTCCGCCCACTCTGTGTCTGACACTTCACTGTGATAAATGTGTGACCTCTGACCTCCTGGAAACAAGTTTAGCTTTAATTAGAACTGATAACACTAAAATGCTAATAACTCTTATGCAGCTACACAAACACAATCACACACAGAAAAAGTCTGAAAAGTTCACTTTTAATAACCACTGCTGCTGCAAATGTAATATTGGCCTACTAACACACACACACATCGCTGTCATGAGTTATGAGATTATGTCTGCTCGCTAATGATGCTTGTGAGTCTCGTGTTTCTTCCTGAATAAAACTGATAGGAAACCGTACCTGCCACAACACTTTAATGCTGTTAAAGCAGCGTAGGAGAAGCTCATCCACTCCCTGTTTTCATTTAGCTGGGGATGAGTTGTGGGGGGCTGCAGGAGCAGGAGGTGGGGTACACATCATAATCAAGCATTATTATCAGATGGCCAATGTGTGTAGTTTAGATAACAGAGGAGGAGCAGGTGGGTTGGGGGGGGGGGTCTTAATGTTGTGACAACGGAGTAGGAGTGAATTAGACAAGGCCCTAACCTCCAGGCTGATAATATCGCTCATAATTGAATGCCATTCAGTTGTACAGACACTAGTTAAACAGCCAGCACAGTAAGAAGAGAACTGAGCTATGTTTTCATATGTAAGAACAATAACATTTGAACTATGAGAATAAGCATATTTGAAGCTTTATTTAATTTCATCTTAGTGATGCTGATGTGTGTCAGAGTGAGTGAGGTGTGCTGTTAGGAATGGATGAAATGAGAATCTTGGGCAGCTTGCTAGGCACTAACAGTTAGCTGGAAGGACTGGGTCCAGGTGCACAGGAACAAGCTGAAATCCTCGTAGACACGATGGACATGGTGGACACGGTGGACACAGTCAACCATCATATACTGTTCTCCCCACTCTCGGAGCTTGGCATCTCAGGATCTGTCCTCTCGTGGTTTACGTCCTACCTCACAGGAAGATCCTTCAAAGTATCTTGGTGAGGGGGCGTGTCCAGATCACAAGGGCTGACAACAGGGGTGCCTCGGGGCTCTGTGCTTGGCCCTCTTCTCTTTTCACTATACACCTCCTCACTCGGTGCAGTCATTAGCTCTCATGGTTTCTCCTACCACTGCTATGCAGATGACACTCAGCTTTTCCTTTCTTTCCCACCTGACAACACAACATCTCAATGTGAATATCAGCATGTTGCTGATATCTCCGCATGGATGAAGGATCGCCACCTTCAGCTAAATCTGTCCAAGACTGAGCATATTGTCTGTCCAGCCAATCCTTCCTTACCGCCACAGATAAGCGTGCAGCTCGACTCTATCACGCTTGTGCCTACGTCTTCTACCATGAATCTTGGTGTCATGGTAGACAACCAGCTGACCTTTAAGGACCATGTTGCCTCGGTTTCTCGATCTTGCCGATTTGCTCTCTACAACATCAGGAGGATCAGACCCTACCTGACTGAACACACGGTCCAGCTCCTGGTCCAGGCTCTGGTCATTTCATGCATTGACTACTGCAACTCCTTACTGGCTGGCCTGCCTGCATGCTCAGTTAAACCTCTGCAGATGATCCAGAACGCAGCAGCACGTCTGGTCTTCAGCCAGCCCAAAAGAGCTCATGTCACTCCGCTGCTAATCGCTCTCCACTGGCTTCCAGTTGCAGCGCATCAGATTCAAAGCTCTGCTTCTGGCTTACAAAACAATAACCCAAACGGCTCCGGTCTACCTCCACTCCTTAATCCAGAGCTACACTCCCTCTCCACAGTTACGTTCTGCCAGTGAAAGACGCCTAGTGCTCCCACCACAAGGTGGCGCAAAATCAGTAGATAGACTCTTCTCCTCTGTTGTTCCCTGGTGGTGGAACAATATACCAAACTCCGTCCGATCCGCAGAGTCCTTATCCACTTTTAAAAGCAAGCTAAAGACTCAATTGTTTAAGGAGCATTTCCACACTTAGCTTAACTCTTCTACTCAACAGAATGAGTTAGAAAGATTTGTCCAGCTCTTTGGCTCAACCAAGTACTGAATAAGCTGCGTGCACTTATGCCCACGATGATATTGTTTGATGAAATCATGCACTTATGCCTAAGTTGATATTGTGTGATGAAATCGTGATCTTGTATTTAAACAAAATGACTTAAAAAACAAAATAATATTAATATGCACTGCCTCTAGCACTATATGACAGCACCTGAGTTGAACTGGACTTACATCAGTCTGACTACTACTTAATGATGACGTCCCATCTTGTTTGAATTCTTGCTTGTGTTGTTCTTACTCTCAAATGTAAGTTGCGTTGGATAAAAGCGTCTGCTAAATGACTGTAGAATAGAATAGAATAGAATAGAATAGAATAGAATAGAATAGAATAGACAAGGCCAAGTGAACAAGCAGGTGACAGTAGCCAAGGTGTTCAGGTCAACACCTGGCTACCACTAGCTAACTCGGTCTGGAGGATGGTGGCTGATATTTAGCACCTTAGAACAACCACTCCAGCTTCTTGTAGTTTTTGCTAGCTTCTAATTTCATCCATTCGTCACAGCACAAGCTAAATAGCCATACAGTCTGAGCCTGCAATGGCCAGGAGATCCTCTGTGCAAAAACTTTGAAACAGCTTTCAAAAAGATTCTCTCAGTAACATACCCCCTTACCCAGTCTAATTCAGTATCCATCTGCCACCCTACCTGTGATTTTCCTCACTCCTTTTTCCAACAGAAAAGCAGCTTTGTGTTTATCATGTCAACATTTGACTACATGAAATATTGACATTCAACCCTGTTGAGAGTTTTCCATCATCCTTTCTCACAGTCAGGGTTTGGAGTTAAAAATATAGTACACTGTGAGGTACATAGTTCAGTTTACATGCTAAAAACACAGCGATTCTCATACAAACATGCAGTTTGCAGTTCCCATCATGACTGGTCTGGCTCGGGATTACAGACACAGGTTCTACTCACAGGTTATAACTACAGACACATGTTCCACTCACAGGTTATAACTACAGACTCATGTTCTACTCACATGTCATAACTACAGACAGAGACACAGGTTCCACTCACAGGTTATAACTACAGACACATGTTCCACTCACAGGTTATAACTACAGACACATGTTCCACTCACAGGTTATAACTACAGACACAGGTTCCACTCACAGGTTATAACTACAGACACAGGTTCCACTCACAGGTTATAACTACAGACACATGTTCCACTCACATGTTATAACTACAGACACATGTTCCACTCACAGGTTATAACTACAGACACAGGTTCTACTCACAGGTTATAACTACAGACACATGTTCCACTCACAGGTTCTAACTACAGACACATGTTCTACTCACAGGTTATAACTACAGACAAAGACACAGGTTCCACTTACAGGTTATAAATACAGACAGAGACACATGTTCTACTCACAGGTTCTAACTACAGATACATGTTCTACTCACAGGTTCTAACTACAGACACATGTTTGACTCACAGGTTATAACCACAGACACATGTTCTACTCACAGGCTATAACCACAGACACATGTTTGACTCACATGTTATAACTACAGACACATGTTCTACTCACAGGTTATAACTACAGACAGAGTGACAGGTTCCACTCACAGGCTATAACCACAGACACATGTTTGACTCACATGTTATAACTACAGACACATGTTCTACTCACATGTCATAACTACAGACAGAGACACAGGTTCCACTCACAAGTTATAACTACAGACACAGGTTCTAAAAACAGGTTATAACTACAGACAGAGACACACGTTTGACTCACAGGTTATACCTACAGACAGAGACACAGGTTCCACTCACAGGCTATAAATACAGACACACGTTTGACTCGCAGGTTCTAACTACAGACAGAGACACAGGTTCCACTCACAGGCTATAAATACAGACACACGTTTGACTCAAAGGTTATAACTACAGACTCATGTTCTACTCACATGTCATAACTGCAGACAGAGACACAGGTTTCACTCCCAGGTTATAACTACATACACTGTTTCTACAGGCAGGTTCTAACTACAGACAGAGACACAGGTTCCACTCACAGGTTATAACTACAGACACAGGTTCTACAGACAGGTTCTAACTACAGATTGTACTATGTGTAGACATCTGGACAAGCGGGCCGATTATAAGTTTTCAGGTGAGACTAACCTAAATGTACAATCTGGAAAGCTGGAAAGCTGAAAATGCTGCTGCCACACATGAGTTTAACATTATAGGCTTTTTCTCCAGCAATTAAGCAACTTCTTTTCTTGTATAAATCTTATCCTGCATGCCAAATCAAGAAAAACAAATCACTCTGCACCTGTGTCTTGTCATTAAGGAATGACAATTATACCATTTATTGAATTTCAGTGCCACCGGAGGACGGATTGAAAACCACTACACCAGCATTAAGGCGAACTCGATCCAGCTGCCTTTACACTCTTCAGCAGGTTTTAATTGGTGGGGAACAGGAGAGAGGAGCGTGGCAAAAACATCATTAAAGGCTGAAACTACCACAACAGGGTATTGCTGAGATTTAATTACACCAGACCATTGTTTAATTTGCCTCTCAATGCTTCAATTAAGCCAAAAAGGGAATGTGAGGGTTCAGGTTTCAGGCTCATTTTGGTCGGATAGGAGAGAGTTTCCCCAGTGAAGTTCATATAACATCACACAGCGGAGATCAAATGGATTTGTCATCATTTGACTAATGACTGGAGAGAGGAATAAACCCTATTAGAAAATCATCCAGAATCTCTCTGTCTCTGCTGATTGTCTTTGTGTGTGTTGTGTTTGTGCTGCAGAGAGGCCTCGGAGCTGATCCTGATGTATCTGCTGTAATATTGAATGCTGCAGATGATCTGATCTGAGCTTGATGAGAGCCAAACATAGCAAAACCTCTCCCTCTCTTCAGAATAAAGAAAAGTACTGAAACTCAGAGAACCATTCCCCTTATTAGTTTTGCTGTTATTTAATCTCCACTCCCCAAGTAGTAGCAGTAGCAGACTTTGATATGCATCCAAATAAATATTTAGGCTCTAATTCCATTTAGGAGGTGATATAAAAGCTTCTTCCCCAGTGATGTGGAGGTTAACCTTTACTTCTACACCTTCACTTTACATGCTTAATATCTTAATTTTTTTTTTTTTTTTTTTTTTACATAACACCATTTTAAACAGAAATTTAATCAACATAAAGAAAATACATTGTTTTAAACATGGAGCCGTTCCTGCTTTGTTGTTATGCAGGTCACACAGGAAGTGACTTTTTTTCCAACCAGTCAATGAATTGCAGTGTGTCAAACTCCACCCTTTTTGGGTTGGGTCGGTTAGATTGGTACCCCAACGGAAGGGTCCCAACAAAGTAGGATGGGTCGGATATTAGGGTACCCATCCCAGTTTTCGTGTGTGGAAACACAAGAAAAATATGTCTTGATCCGCACTCGTCGGTGGAAACAGGGCATTTAGACCCAGTCCTTTTTAATCTGTTCATGTTGCCTTTTGGGGATGTCATCAGGAGACACGGCATTGATTTCCACAGCTATGCTGATGATACGCAGTTTTACATCGCCGTGTCTCCTGATGACCTGGAGCCAGTTAATGTCCTTTTAAACCGGATTTCAGATATTAAGACATAGGTGGCAGAGAATTTCCTCCAGCTTAACCAGGACAAAACTGAAGTTTTAATTATCGGTCCTGAAGACAAGAGAGAGATCTTTTTACCAGAATTACATCATTAACAAATAACATTAAGCCAGAGAAATCTGGGAGTCCTTTTTGATTCTCAGCTGGATCCACACAATAGAAATGTCACAACAACAGGATTTTACCATCTTAAAAACATACCAGAGTTCCATTTTTCTCTTTTGCCAGCACCAAGGTGCTGATGCTTTTATTTCTAGTAGAAATCTCATATCCATCCATGCATCCATTGAACAGGTGCCTTTAATAGTGGATGTCTCAAACTTATCAGTAGCATAGCATACCAAAAATATATCTCCATCTCCATCCCAGATCTCCCCCCGGAAGTCCGTCTGTCCTTACAGCACCACCTAGTGGTGCGGAGTAACAACACAAGCACTTACAATACACAACACCTTAAAGAATCCTTTTAAAAATTCTTATTCCATTTCCAGGATCTCCTGAAAATTCCATCAAAATCCATCCATAACTATTTGAGTTATGTTTCTAAAAGACAGAAAGACAGACCAATGTAGTTAAATGTGTTGTGCTAAGGAGAGAACTTTACTTATTTCTCTTAGCAAGAGATTTTCATATGGAGGAAAAGGTTCTGTGATAAGAATCCAAACTGCACTTGGCTGTGATGTGGATATGAGAAACATAATAAGACTATTCAGTCCCACGAATCAGACTTTAATAAAATGAAATTAATTAATAAAAAGAGCTGTGGATGGGATAACTATTGAGTTCTATTGTGAGGATTTTTTTATACAGTCAAAGGTTTTCAAACCTGAATTACCACCTCAGTGCAAAAGTCACTGACCAGGTCGTCTAGGATGACTCAGCAGGCTGCACTCAGCCAGGTGTTGAAACGCAACTTGAATCAGTCTAACTTAGTAAAATGAACAGCAGTGGATTACAAACCAGTATCGCAGGTTTAGTTAAACTGCTTGTTGGCCCCGCTTTCCTGGTCCTGATGGAGGTTTTCCTTCCTGGTTCTGATTCTGATGGAGGTTTTCCTTCCTGGTTCTGGTTCTGGTGGAGGTTTTTGCTTCCTGGTGCTGGTTCTGGTGCAGTTTTTCGTAGCTAGGTCATTATTTTATAAACTGGTTTATATGAACATAGCTATTATAAACTGGAGTAATGTGGATCATGGAGTGGATTTGTTTTAATTAAAACATAATGAACTGGATTTAATTGGATTCTATGCCAACGGCTGTGAATTGTTGCTATACAAATAAAGCTAAATTGAATAAAAGCCTAATCTATGGTTCTGATGGAGGATGAATGGAGAAGTTAATCTCAGTTCTGTGTTACTGCATATCACCACAGTGAGAGGCATTTCAGCCATGGTCTTAAAAAGAATAGTAATTAGTTTCATTTATTGAGATCAAGTTATCACAGAGCAGGTAAGTAAATAAATTACTCAAACCCAAAACAAAGTGAATGAAACATAACAAACTGAACATGCTGAAGCTTTACCAGAATTGTCTCTTTTTTGTTTGTTGTTATTAATATTATCTTATTCATTCAGAAAAACAGTCTTTTTTGTTTTTTTGTTTTTTTTAAGCAATGGTTTCTGTAAGATGGGATGTTTCAGGGTGTAAGGAGCAGAAGGAGGTGGCTGGCGATGGGCCTGGATGTCCGTTGTTAATGTGCGGCAGCAGAGGACTACAGGTGATGTTTGGACAGGTGGTGGTTTGATGTCAGCACTGAAAGAAATCTTTTCCACTTATTTTAATCCAGAACCCGAATCAGAGTCCAGAACAGAAACATTCGTACCTCGCTTAAGGAATACATTTTTAAATCTGAGGAATGCTTTTTTACTTTTTTGTTTGCTTCAGCTCATAAATTTTGATATTTTGGGTTTGATGATGAAAAATTTACTTCAGAAGCAAAAATCTTTGAGGCATCTTCGTTTAGTCCTAAAATATTCATAGTCAGGACTGAAGCGTGCCTGCTTGTCTTAGTGCTGTAGGAAATGTCCCGCTGGATCAATACACTCTGCTCATAACTTATCAGCGATCAATATCTGGAGCTTTGAGATGGCTTTATGTTACTCTGGTAAAATATCATATGCTTCTTCTCTGATGGATTCAGACAGGTAGTCTTTAAGACTGGAAACAGGTGGCCAGTATTCCCCTAGAAACATGTTCAGATTTATCCGGTCTGATCATCTTTATTTCACTGGTGCACAAACAGAAATGTTAAAATATCTGTGTGGATAAACATCATTTTATCCAACCACTCTCTCTGTGTGTGTGTGTGTGTGTGTGTGTGTGTGTGTGTGTGTGTGTGTGTGTGTGTGTGTGTGTGTGTGTGTGTGTGTGTGTGTGTGTGTGTGCCAAAGCTTTGTATTAGGCTCAGTGGATCCACATCCACTTTGTTTTACTGTGTGAAAAATACAAAAAGCTGGTCAGACAATAAGGACCCAAGAAGGTTTTCTTCTCAGCTTCATTTGTTCATTTTCGTTTTTACATTTCAGGCCTGCAACATTTCAAAAACTTAGCATGGGAGCTCTTTGGGCTGTTATGGAGGTCGAAAAAACAATAATGTTGTTAGAAAATGGACAGATCCTCTGGGGAAAATGGGACAAAATAAGACTTAAAACTCTTTATTATTTGGGATCCTCAGTGTTAGAGCATCTTGGAAGTGTTGGGAGAAGGAATGGGAACGTTACAGTTGGGAAAAGAGTCTCATTTTCTTCAGGGTTTCAGGTCTGACATGAAGTGTCATGAAGGAATAACAGGAATATTTTAGGTTCAAACTATCTGCAACTTAATAAAGTAGCTGTAATAATCAATGCAGTGTTTATTGATTGATTGAAATAAATAAAAAAATATATTTTTATGGCTGTAAAAGTTTTACTAAAAAATACTAAATTTACTAAAAATACTCAGCCTGTTGAAGTCTGGTCTCTGAGATCTGGTTCCATTCTGGACTCTGAGATTTCTTGTGTTTTAGTTTCTGCTCCTTCCTGCCTTTTTGCAGCACTTTTTGTTTGTCGTGCATTCAAGCCAAAGCTTTTCCATCCTCTTGCCTCCCACACCGTGCTCCTTCCCTCCCTCTCCCCAGCACCATGGACTGTGACACGGCCTCCATACCTCCTCCTTTCTCTGCAGCTTCCTTCTACAGTCGACTGCAGTAAAAACTACAGACATGGCTATTATGGTTGACGTGTCGTCGGCCCTGTCTTGTCCCATATGCAGAACAAAGACACTCAGTGATGGATAACCTCAGTGTGTCTGGGACAACAAGACTGTCCTCATCAGTGAGACACTCAGATTGTGATTACTGAGAGAAGTGACAAAGAAAACCACAGAAAAAGAAAAATGAGCCCATTTCTAGAAGCTTTCTGAGGTGCGACAGACTGGGAGACAGGCAGGACACTTTAGTGATGGACAGTTATGCTTTGGTTTCTATAAAAGCATCAGAATAAGTTCTTTTTCTTCAATTTCTAACCAAACAAGATACAAAACAATCCATTTCTATCTTTTTAGGTGATGTAAGGTTTTTATTTGCAGATTGCAAGATGCTAAAAGACGCCTCCAAAAGCCTAAAATGTCAACAGGACCTGCAGCAGTCTGGAAGAGGATGACTCTACAACCAAGAAGAGACTGAACAAGGAGGAAACATCAGGTCTCAAGAGAAACATGAAGGTCAGACTGACGCTTTCCAGACAGAACGGAGACAAAGACCAGGACTTCTGGAGTAATTTTATGAGGACTGATGAGTCAAAAACACCAGAACAGAGGACATGTTGGAGTCAACCAGATGCAGCATTCCAGGAACAGAGGCTCATCCCAACTGGGAAGCATGGAGGTGGATGTGTCATGGTTTGGAGATGTTCTGCTGCAGCAGGACCTGGTCCTGGTCAGCCCCCCATCAGAGAATCCACCATGAATCCTGTTGTCTGTCAGAGGGAGAAGCTGTAATTTTTACCTGCCATCAAATCCCTTTCATCTCCAGATATGAACAAGATAAACATTTCTTCATAAAGAACTGATTATTTAACCCCTTGTCGCCTGGTGTTGAAAATTTGCTACAAACCATTTATTTTATTATTATTATTATTTTTTATTATTATTATTTTTTTTATCTTTTCAATTTTGTTTATTTTTATGTATTTATTTTAAATAATTTATTGTTAGTTATGAATTTAAATGTTAATTGTATTTTATTTTATTCCAGTCTGTTTCTTTCCTTGACTTCCAAAGTTTTTTTTTTACCATATTTATTTTGTTTTTGTGTAATTGTAAATAAATTCAGGTGTTAGTTGTTACACGACTGTAAAATGTTGTTTAGAATTCTGTAATAACCTTTGCTGATTTATGTAGTTTGGTTTTAAGTATTTAAATGGGAATTTAAATTTAAATTTTAACTTCTTGGGATATCAACCTTTTGTATAATTATTATTAAGTTTAAATAAATAAATAAAGAGCCGATATATCAGTATATCATATTGTTATAATGGTTTAATCTGTCTTACTCAGATGGAGAAAAGTCTTTTTTTCTTCACAGCTGGATTTAAAATCTGAACTCATAAAGATGGAAACATCAGTAAATCAGAATAATTCTAGAAATAATTTGGCATGTACAGTAACAGTGGGAGAGGAAGTGGGAGAATTAGATTTCCAGTAAGTAAACTGGTGGCATACAGTCAAAACAATGTAAATGTCTGCATCCACCATGGTCTGCTGTACTTTAGTCTGCATGTGTTTGTAGAAAATGAGCTGAGAATGCAGAAACTGAGATAAAATCTTGCTTGAAAGCTCTGAATTCCTCTGCTTCTTCTTCCTCTGCTCCGTCTTCGTCGGCCGCTGACTGAGTTCCTGCCCCAGCAGAAAAGTTCAGACCAGGCCGTTATGGCTGACATGTTGTCATCCCTGTCTTGTCCCATCCAGACTAACAAAGACAGAGGATCCTGTTGAACAGCTCGGAGATGACGGGACTCCAGCCGTCCCCCGTCTGTCTCAGCAGGCTCCAGGATGCAGCAGCTACATTCAGACCTATTCAGCAGCCTGTTAATGTTTAACTGGGGACAGGAACTGATGCAGAGCTTCTGCAGCCCATTCAGCCACAACCTGTTTATTCATCATATCTAACTTCATCTTTAAAACTAGAAACAAACATGGACGATTCTGTTTAGTTTAGCTATAAATCTGACTCCAGGTCTTCATTCACCGTGTCGCCATCCAGTTCAGCAGCTTGTGGTGCTGATATGAGTCTGCAGTGAAGCCACACTGGAGTCGGTGGTGAACGGCAACAAAAACAAAGCTGTGTTCAACATAAAAGCCTTCAGTGGTTTCCAGATCATTGTATGAAACGAAAACCTCCATCAGGACCAGAACCAGGAAGGAAAACCTCCATCAGGACCAGAACCTGGAAGGTAAACCTCTATCAGGACCAGAACCATGAAAGAAAACCTCCATCAGGACCAGAACCAGGAAGGAAAACCTCCATCAGGACCAGAACCTGGAAGGAAAACCTCTATCAGGACCAGAACCATGAAAGAAAACCTCCATCAGGACCAGAACCAGGAAGGAAAACCTCCATCAGGACCAGAACCAGGAAGGAAAACCTCCATCAGGACCAGAACCAGGAAGGAAAACCTCCATCAGGACCAGAACCATGAAAGAAAATCTCCATCAGGACCAGAACCAGGAAGGAAAACCTCCATAAGGACCAGAACCAGGAAGGAAAACCTCTATCAGGACCAGAACCAGGAAGGAAAACCTCCATCAGGACCAGAACCATGAAAGAAACTCTCCATCAGGACCAGAACCAGGAAGGAAAACCTCCATAAGGACCAGAACCAGGAAGGAAAACCTCCATCAGGACCAGAACCATGAAAGAAAATCTCCATCAGGACCAGAACCAGGAAGGAAAACCTCCATAAGGATCAGAACCAGGAAGGAAAACCTCTATCAGGACCAGAACCTGGAAGGAAAACCTCCATCAGGACCAGAACCTGGAAAGAAAACCTCCATTAGGACCAGAACCAGGAAGGAAAACCTCCATCAGGACCAGAACCAGGAAAGAAAACCTCCATCAGGACCAGAACCTGGAAGGAAAACCTCCATCAGGACCAGAGCCAGGAAAAAAAACCACCTCCGGTCCAGAAGCCGGTGTGAAGCTGCGGATGGCTCCAGATACCAGGAACCGGTCCAGAAGCCGGTCTGAAGCGGTGGATGGCTCCAGATACCAAGAACTGGTCTAGAAGCCGGTCCAGAAGCCGGTCTGAAGTGACAGATGGATCCAGATACCAGGAACCGGTCCAGAAGCCGGTCCAGAAGCTGGTCCAGAAGATGGTCTGAAGTGACAGATGGATCCAGATACTAGGAACTGGTCCAGAAGCCGGTCCAGAAGCTGGTCCAGAAGATGGGCTGAAGTGACAGATGGATCAAAGATACCAGGAACCGGTCCAGAAGCGGGTCTGAAGCGGTGGATAGCTCCAGATACCAAGAACTGGTCCCGAAGCCTGTCCAGAAGCTGGCCCAGAAGATGGGCTGAAGTGACAGATGGATCCAGATACCAGGAACCAGTCCAGCAGCTGGTCTGAAGCAGCGAATGGCTCTAGATACCATCTTTCCTGGATAATGTAGAAGATCTATGATGTCACATAGATCAGCTCTATCAGCTTTGCTCTGGAAACTCGGACGTCGTCTCACGTCTTCCTGAACATCATCCCTTTCGCTGATAAACATCAGCTGATGTGAAGTTCACAGCCAAACTCAACAGCTGGTCACAAAATCACATGTAACTGATAGTTCACATAATCATGACGGAATCATTCCTTCATGTCCAACTCAGTGTCACAAAAGTTAAATCACAGAAAGTAGAAAAAAAAAGAATTCAGCAATGTGCAAAACCTTTACTTTTCCTACACTGTTATTCCATCAGATTAATCAGATTCATTTTTATTGCATTTAGATTTTATTCACAATTTACAAAGCATCCAAACTGGGACTGTAAGAACAGGTCCTGAAAGACCTGGAAGGAAAACGGAGGCAAACACATGAGCGGCATAGACTTTATTAATTGCTTGGGATGACTCCCTCAGGAAATCCACAATTCCAGCAGCACATACGTAAAAAAAAAAGCATCTTCATCTGCAGGAGAATGAAAACGAGCTCACAGGAGTCAAGCTCTCAGTGTGAACACCCAGACATGATGGACCTGAAGGTCTGGGCTCTTCTAGGAATAAGTAAAGAGGGTAAAATGAAGGCAGACGGATTGCATTTGGATTGTGTCTTATTTAATGACTTCAGTAGAGGTTAAATAAGAGAAAACACTGGTTTCTGGGTAACCCTCAGACCTACAGCTACACGTTGCTGCTAACAGGACACCGTTCATGTGAGGCACTAAAGCAAAGATTCATGCATAAATGCAGATGAAGACAGCAAAATGTACCAGAATGAGCCTGCGCTCAAAGAAGCTGGAGCAGTGGAATGGAAGTAGTAAACCCTAATCAGAGTCCAGAGCTCCCACTCTGCATGCTCTCTTCACTGCTCTTCTCCTCTGCCATTGGTGTTCCTGAGCTGAGAGGCCACTACAACCCAGAGAAAATGATGTGTGTATTACATTCATCCATACCTCCTTCATCTGCCTCTCCATCTAACACACTGCTTCCTCCTCTCCCAAACCTTTCCATCTGTCTCTCCAGCTCTTTAGTAAAATCTTTTATTCAGTGAGCTGTAAACCTGTTCACATTTTGTCCTGGAAACTTTTTAGAAATGAAGGGGATGGATTGGGAAAAATGCCCTGGTATCATGAAATTATCAGCTCATCTTGAGCTTGTCGACAGCTGAACATCTCCAAAAAGTAGGGCTGGGGAAACACTTACACATAATCCAGATGCAACCCCAGTTCCAACAAAGTCAGGTCTCTGAATCTAACCAACTCATCTTTTATTCCCGGTAGAAGATAAACAACATCTCAGATGAAACTGAGGCATTTTACAGAGAAGTTCCAGAGAGGATGCTTTTTGATATTTTTTAAGACAGCACATTTAAATAAACAATAGCAACACTTATTCCTTTTCTTCAGACGCCTTACCACAATAATAGAGTACTACACACAGCGACTGTGGACTATCGTAGGCTGAACACCACAAATAAAATTATTGGAGAAACATGTAAAACAAACTAAAACCAGTTCAGCCTAACACATTCACCAGTCACCAGAATAAGCAGCTGTGCTTGGGTCAACAGAGAAGAAATCCTGATAAGAAATAGAAGAGTAATAACAAGTAAAAGGCCAGTGACATATAAACCAGCAGGTACCATGTGTAACTAATGTGTGCACGCTATAAAAACCTTTCCAAGAGCGACCAGGCTGAAGAGGCTGGACTACAGCAACCAGATCCACAAAAGCAGGAGAAATTTCTCCGATAAGTCATAGTCACAACCCAGCATCATAGTAGTGCACACCAGATCTCAGTTCTGGTTTTATAACACCACAGCAGTCTTGCCGCCTCTGTCTTGGTCGCCCTCACAAAGCCAAACGACTGGTGTGCAGAGCCGTCTGTTATGGAGACACTGATTGGTGTGCTGATCAGCAGTTCTCCACAGCTGTGGGCTGTACATCCAGGGCTCACCGGCAGACCCAGGAAGTGGAAAAGAGGATGGAGAACACAGTTAGCTCAACGTAAATGCTTACAGCTGTTCTGCTGGTGATGATGGACCTTACGGCAGCTTTTGACTCTGTAGAGCATCCAGTCCTCATCACTGGTCTGGCTCAGCTTGTTGGCCTTCAGGGAACAGTGCTGGTGTGGTTTAACTCCTATTTAACAGGTCTTTCTCTGTCCTGACAGGTGACTTGTCCTCCTCTTCAACTCTGCTGGCCTCTGGTGTGCCGCAGGGATCTATTCTGGGGCCTGTGGTCTTCTAATTATACATGTTGCCTTTAGGCTGATTGTTAAACACCATAATCTGTCTTTTCTTCTGTATGCAGATGACCTGCTAATCTATCTGCCAGTCACTCCCAATTCTCCACTTGGTTTAAACTCCGTTAATGGCTGCTTAAAGGGCGTTAAATACTGGCTCTCTCAAAACTTCCTCCACCTAAATAATGACTAAACAGAACAGATTTTGTTTGATGCCTCCAATAAGCCAGATGCAGCTGTTCCCAGTCTAAGTCTTTCAGGCCCTACTTCAGTCAGGTGGTTAAAAATCTGGGGGTAAAACTGGACTGTAGCTTGAAACTGGACAATCAGGTTGATACTGTTGTGAAAACAAGTTTCTTTCAGCTTCGCCTGTTGTCCAAAGTAAAGCCTTTCCTCAGCTGCAGCAGTCGGAGGAGGCCATCCATGCTCCAGACCTGATTACTGCAGCATGTTCTAGGTTGGTATCAATCATTCCTGCATCTCCCGTTTACAGCTTGTACAAAACTCTTCGGAAGCCCGAACATATCACTCCTGGCTCCCGGTTCAGTTCAGGATCCAGTGGATATTGTTGCTGCTTGTTTTAAAAGCACTGAATGGCATCACGCCTCCTGACTTATCAGAACTGATGAAAATCCACCAGCCCAGCAGGGGTTTACGTTCTGCTGGTCAGCATCTGTTAGAGGCGCCTCGGTCCAGCTGCAAGCTGTGGGGGATCGGTCTTTCCAGTGGCAGGTCCAACATTTTGGAATATTCTTCCCCATGAGCCACGTACCCACACTGATCGGCCTCTGTTCAAGGCCAAACTTAAGACCTGTTTATTTAAAAAGGCTTTTGGCTTGTAGTAATTTGTTTTAATGTTTATTGTCCTTTTAGTACTTTCCTCGTTACCAATTAGTCTTAATCTGTTTTGTGCTTTTACCACTTTCTATTATATTTCCTTTATTTTAATGTGTATTTGTATTCACTGGTTTTCATGCTGTTAAGCACCTTGGTCGGCTTGTTGTGAGGTGTGTGGTGAGTGTGGTACGTGGCTCGTGGGGAAAAAATATAGAAAACTTTGATAAAATCTGATGCATACACTGTTAATGACGCTGGAGTGAGGTCTGGTCTGGGGGGTCCAGGCCTTGGACAGAACTGTGTCCATTCAGTTAAAGAGCTTCATCTCTGCCTGATGCAGGCGCCTGTGTTTTTCCAGCTCACTGAGCAGCTGCCAGGGATGATGTGTGTCCATACTGTCACTCCCGTTGACTTCCATAGAAAACAGAGGAATGTGAGTGTAGGAGTGGGCCTATTCTGCTCACTAAGATGGTCACACCGACACACACTTTCTCCATCCCTCTCCTCTTCATGCGTTCCCTATCTCACAGGTTTCCCCCTTTGTTCTCTGGCTGTCATCTTCTTGTCCTCTTCTTCTATGGTTTCTGCCTTGCTGGCTGTTTTGCTGACAGACTCCAGCTGGATGTCATGGCAGGGAGAGGGGAGGGATCCTGAGTGTGTAGGCTGGCCTTTAGAGTCCCTGTGTATGGGGAAAGCCCACACAACACTCCCACACATTTCCCCACACAGCCAGGGACTCCAGCCTCTACAAAGGACACTTCCTTATGGAGGAATTCAGTTGTTGAAGCTCATATCAAGGACTGATCAGTAGTTTTCTTCCTTTTCATCTTGACAGTGTGTGTGTGTGTGTGTGTGTGTGTGTGTGTGTGTGTGTGTGTGTGTGTGTGTGTGTGTGTGTGTGTGTGTGTGTGTGTGTGTGTGTGTGTGTGTGTGTTTGGGTGTGTGTGTGCAACAAATGTTCATATTTTCTTCCCAGTGGGGCACAGAAGCCATGTTCTTCTTAGGGTAATTATATAAAAAGTTGAAGAAATTAGAAGAGCAGCCAGACCGTCATTCTGCTGCTACCGTGCTGAGAAGTTAGGAAAAAAAAGTTGAAGAAGTTTCTGGAATAATTTATGTCTTCCTGTTTGCAGAATTCACACACACACGCATATATATATATATATATATATATATATATATATATATATATAGACAAGGAATCTGTAATAATAAAAAGTAATTCAGAACAACTCCAGGATACCAGACTGAGAAAACGTGGCCACATTTTGATGCAGCTGCATCATAACAGCAGTGTTAGGATGGAGGAGGTGTAGCCGCTCATTTCCACCAGTCAGTAAAATAAAGCTGAATTGAACTGATTAGATTAGTTGGTGTTAATGAACATGTGTCACTTCCTCTCTGCAGCGGTCAGACTTCACAATGAACACATGGAAACTGTGTTTACATGTTTATGTACGGTACATACGCTGACAGACCGTATACTGGACATATTATTTGTCATTTGTGTGTGTGTGTGTGTGTGTGTGTGTGTGTGTCTGCGCCTGTACTGTTGAAACAAAGCCATTTCCCCACCAAGGGACTCATAAAGGTTTCTTATTCTTATTGTTTTTTCATCAGAAAACCAGTCGGTTTTTGTGCTTCATGAATAAAACTACTAACACATTTTATTATCAGCTATATTATTTAGTCTAATCACTGACTGATGTTTACAGAACAAAATATTAGAAAAATAATAGTTTTCATTTTAAAACTCCTTTTTGTCTCCTAAACAGAATAAAAAATCTAAGTTCACTGCATCTGAAAACTAACAAATGTTTTAACCTGAAACGGTAATAAATATATCTGAACTGTAACCGGGTCAGAATTACCTTTCTGGTTGCTTCTGAGTGTAGAAACTGACCAGTTTGATCATCAGAAACCAAACTTTGACCCAGGAGTTTAGGACTTCAGACAGAATTAACATGAATCTCTCTTCTGTGTCCGTGTTTGTTACTAAACTGAACTTTAAACTGATTTATCAGAAGAAATCATGTTTAACTCCTCAGCCAGTAAAACTTGAAATAAAAGTGATTTATTGTGGATATTTTCTTCCAGGTAGTTTAATAAAGATGGAAGATGTATGAACAGAGCTCCACCTAGTGGTGTGGTGAAGACATGACCTAAGAAGATGATCTTGGATGATCTGTGTTGTGGAAGAACATAAAAGAATTCAAAACATTTTCTTGTAGTTTATTAACACATAATCAACAATGAGAACGCTGCTGCCATCAGATTCACTATCAGCTCATATTTTCCATCACATGGTGAAATGTCTCCGTTCCATCATCTGACATGTTGTTCATCTTCTACTGGGAATAAAGATAAGTTGATGGATGGGAATTTGGTTTTATTTACATTTTAAACTGAGACCTGACTTTTCTGGAACTGGATTATTTGCAAATATTTCATTCAACAATAAGAACATGACTTCTTCACCAGTTTGAAAAAACATCACATAAATTACACATTTATATTTAATAAATACTGGCCCATGTGACCCGTATTCCATTATCTTTTGTATTTATTAGAATAAATGTTTAAACTTCTGGGATTAATTACTTATATAATCGTTTCATGTTTTCACAAACAAATCAGCTTTTAATAGATACATATATCCACATGATGCTGCACCAAATCATAAATACATATTATTTACATCATGTGACAACACACACCAGAACACTCTGAGTGGAGAAGTGTATTAAACCATATCAGACATGAACCATGCGTCAGAGCATCACAGTAACTGCTGAGTCATCACACGCACGCTTCATTCTGATGACTCAGGAGTCATCACTGCTGTTGTCTCCAGATTTTCTCAATCCAATGTAGAGGTGTCAAGACCTGGTTCTGGTGACCAGTTGGTTCTGGTGACTGATTCCTCCTGGTATGAAAAGCTGCTGATCAGAGCCCAGGATTAGTTCCAGTTTTCTGACTTCCTCATCAGGAAAACACAAAGCTAACATCACGATGAAAAGAGAAGTGAGCCGAGTTACTTGTGTTTCTGTTTCCATGGTTACAACGTACCGGGCGTCTCTGGAACAGAGTGGCTCATCATTTCACGTACAGACAAACCAACAACGTCTGACCGAATGAAGAAGAAAATGTTCCCAAAAAAGTCACAAATGTGTTATAATCACATCTTCACAGACACATATTCACAACGTTCCTCTGATTCTTTATAAACACTGGTCAGAAACCAGCGAGGCGCATCACAGTTCACCAGAAATACAGAAATACCAGCACCATGAAGCCTTCATGTTTAGGTTGGCCTCTCCATCTACAACACAACATTCCTCAGCAGAACCAAGGTCGGGCTACAGGACACACACCTCCCCCTCTAACAGGACAACACCAACCACACACAACCACTGCAGGTCCAGCACACAGAGAGGCTGAAGAAGAAACCACAACCAGTCCTCAACACCAACCAAACCTGATGGTCCTAGTTAGGTGGATAGCTCTGGTTGGGTGGATGGTTCTGGAAGGTCTAATGGTTCTGGTTCTGGTTGGAATAATGGTTCTGCTCCTGGTTGGACGGATGGTTCTTGTTCTGGTTGGCGAATGGTTCTGGTTGTGGATGGGAAGGTCATGAATGAACAGGAAGTCCAGAGACCAGGCGTTAGAGCTGCAACAGATCTGAATATTTAACTTTTACAGGCTCAGAAACAAGAAAAAAACATTTATCTGAATCTAAATACCAAACATCAGGAATGAATTCATGAAGGAAACAAGACCTCCAAAAACCCACATCATCATCATCTTTTTCTTCATCATCATCTTCTTCATCATCATCATCATGCCTCTAGCCATCATCTTCATGAACTGAATTGAATTGAACTGAATTGAATTGAACTGAACTGAATTGAACTGAATTGAACTGAACTGAATTGAACTGAATTGAACTGAACTAAAACTGAACTGAATTAAACTGAATTGAATTGAACTGAACTGAATTAAACTGAACTGAATTGAACTGAATTGAATTGAATTGAACTGAATTGAACTGAATTGAATTGAACTGAATTGAATTGAACTGAATTAAACTGAACTGAATTGAACTGAATTGAACTGAACTAAACTGAACTGAATTAAACTGAACTGAATTGAACTGAATTGAATTGAACTGAACTGAATTAAACTGAACTGAATTGAACTGAATTGAATTGAACTGAATTGAACTGAACTGAACTGAATTGAATTGAATTGAATTGAACTGAACTGAACTGAACCGAATTGAATTAAATTGAATTGAATTGATTTGAATTGAACTGAATTGAAGTCACTGCAGCTCAGGGAGTGAACGTGGTTGATAAACCAGAAAATGGCACCAGGAGTTAAAAATGGGAATATTTCTGTTCAGAAGCTTTTTCTCTCCCCACCAGCGTGTGATCAGTCTGCATGTTCATCTAAGTACAACCGGCACCACAGCTCCGGTCCGGCACCGCTTCCTCGGAACTCTGGGACGAGCATCTTCTCTTCTTGTTCCACATGTTTGTTTTTTGGCACTAAAATAAGCAGAATGTCTGTAGGTGTCTCCAAGTTCTTCATGCTGGCTGAGAGAAACATCGTAAATGTGTTCATCTTTTAGATACTGCTGCAAACTGAAGATTTCAAAATGTCCTTTTTCACTTTCCGCGTAAGAGAACTTAAGTTTTTCATCATGTTTTGTTAATAAAGACTGAAACTGGTGTGATGTCTGGTGTTTCTACATACTGGGGACATTTCCATCCATTTTTCAGAGCAGACTTCCACCCAGACTGAACGGGGTGAATTTCTGAGCCTGCTGCGCTCCGATCTCTGCCACATACAGAGCCCCAGTCTTTAAATCCAGGTCCACCAGGTGGGGCTTCACCTCGTCAGCCAGCTGGATCACGCTGACCACTCTGCACTGACCGATCAGGCCCACCGGTGGTGCATCCAGCAGGGAAATCTGGTTGGTGTTGAGCTGTACCACCACAAAGTACTTCTTGTTGGGGGTCAGACGGACAGAGTAGGGCGCGTCCTCTGTGAAGCAGCTCCCCCACGTCCCCAGCCAGTCCCCCGTGATGGAGTTGAAGACCTGGATTCTTTTGTTGCCCCTGTCGGCCACCCACACTCTCTGAGCGTTGTCCACGGTCACGCTGTGGGGGATGTAGAACTGAGCCAGGCCTTGTCCCTTCTCCGCATGCATCCACAACACCTTCTGATCTTTAGAGAGCTTGATGAGGCGGTTGTTCATTCCACCATCACCGTCTACGATGTACATCTCCCCGGACTCGTGCACAAAGATCTCAGCTGGCTGATCGAACTGCAGAGGGTCCGACCCAGAACCGGATTTTCCTGCTGTGCCAAGAACCTACAAGAAAAAACCACACAGTGAACGCTCATCCTGTACAGTCATGTTCACCCTTAAAACTCCACAACATTTTTACTACTTTACTTATTATTTAATATAAACCAGTCGGTAACAGCTTTTAATCCCAGTATAAACCAGTCTGTAACAGCTTTTAATCCCAGTATAAACCAGTCTGTAGCAGCTTTTAATCCCAGTATAAACCAGTCGGTAACAGCTTTTAATCCCAGTATAAACCAGTCTGTAACAGCTTTTAATCCCAGTATAAACCAGTCTGTAGCAGCTTTTAATCTCAGTATAAACCAGTCTGTAGCAGCTTTTAATCCCAGTATAAACCAGTGTGTAGCAGCTTTTAATCCCAGAATAAACCAGTGTGTAGCAGCTTTTAATCCCAGTATAAACCAGTCTGTAGCAGCTTTTAATCACAGTATAAACCAGTCTGTAACAGCTTTTAATCCCAGTATAAACCAGTCTATAACAGCTTTTAATCCCAGTATAAACCAGTCTGTAACAGCTTTTAATCCCAGTATAAACCAGTCTGTAGCAGCTTTTAATCCCAGTATAAACCAGTCTGTAACAGCTTTTAATCCCAGTATAAACCAGTCTGTAGCAGCTGTTAATCCCAGTATAAAGCAGTCTGTAGCAGCTTTTAATCCCAGTATAAACCAGTCTGTAGCAGCTTTTAATCCCAGTATAAACCAGTGTGTAGCAGCTTTTAATCCCAGTATAAACCAGTCTGTAACAGCTTTTAATCCCAGTATAAACCAGTCTGTAGCAGCTTTTAATCCCAGTATAAACCAGTCTGTAACAGCCTTTAATCCCAGTATAAACCAGTGTGTAGCAGCTTTTAATCCCAGTATAAACCAGTCTGTAACAGCTTTTAATCCCAGTATAAACCAGTCTGTAGCAGCTTTTAATCCCAGTATAAACCAGTCTGTAACAGCTTTTAATCCCAGTATAAACGAGTCTATAACAGCTTTTAATCCCAGTATAAACCAGTCTGTAACAGCTTTTAATCCCAGTATAAACCAGTCTGTAGCAGCTTTTAATCCCAGTATAAACCAGTCTGTAACAGCTTTTAATCCCAGTATAAACCAGTCTGTAGCAGCTGTTAATCCCAGTATAAAGCAGTCTGTAGCAGCTTTTAATCCCAGTATAAACCAGTCTGTAGCAGCTTTTAATCCCAGTATAAACCAGTGTGTAGCAGCTTTTAATCCCAGTATAAACCAGTCTGTAACAGCTTTTAATCCCAGTATAAACCAGTCTGTAACAGCTTTTAATCCCAGTATAAACCAGTCTGTAACAGCTTTTAATCCCAGTATAAACCAGTGTGTAGCAGCTTTTAATCCCAGTATAAAGCAGTCTGTAGCAGCTGTTAATCCCAGTATAAACCAGTCTGTAGCAGCTTTTAATCCCAGTATAAACCAGTCTGTAGCAGCTTTTAATCCCTGTATAAACCAGTCTGTAGCAGCTTTTAATCCCAGTATAAACCAGTCTGTAGCAGCTGTTAATCCCAGTATAAACCAGTCTGTAGCAGCTTTTAATCCCAGTATAAACCAGTCTGTAGCAGCTTTTAATCCCAGTATAAACCAGTCTGTAACAGCTTTTAATCCCAGTATAAACCAGTCTGTAGCAGCTTTTAATCCCAGTATAAACCAGTCTGTAACAGCCTTTAATCCCAGTATAAACCAGTGTGTAGCAGCTTTTAATCCCAGTATAAACCAGTCTGTAACAGCTTTTAATCCCAGTATAAACCAGTCTGTAGCAGCTTTTAATCCCAGTATAAACCAGTCTGTAACAGCTTTTAATCCCAGTATAAACGAGTCTATAACAGCTTTTAATCCCAGTATAAACCAGTCTGTAACAGCTTTTAATCCCAGTATAAACCAGTCTGTAGCAGCTTTTAATCCCAGTATAAACCAGTCTGTAACAGCTTTTAATCCCAGTATAAACCAGTCTGTAGCAGCTGTTAATCCCAGTATAAAGCAGTCTGTAGCAGCTTTTAATCCCAGTATAAACCAGTCTGTAGCAGCTTTTAATCCCAGTATAAACCAGTGTGTAGCAGCTTTTAATCCCAGTATAAACCAGTCTGTAACAGCTTTTAATCCCAGTATAAACCAGTCTGTAACAGCTTTTAATCCCAGTATAAACCAGTCTGTAACAGCTTTTAATCCCAGTATAAACCAGTGTGTAGCAGCTTTTAATCCCAGTATAAAGCAGTCTGTAGCAGCTGTTAATCCCAGTATAAACCAGTCTGTAGCAGCTTTTAATCCCAGTATAAACCAGTCTGTAGCAGCTTTTAATCCCTGTATAAACCAGTCTGTAGCAGCTTTTAATCCCAGTATAAACCAGTCTGTAGCAGCTGTTAATCCCAGTATAAACCAGTCTGTAGCAGCTTTTAATCCCAGTATAAACCAGTCTGTAGCAGCTTTTAATCCCAGTATAAACCAGTCTGTAGCAGCTTTTAATCCCAGTATAAACCAGTCTGTAGCAGCTTTTAATCCCAGTATAAACCAGTCTGTAACAGCTTTTAATCCCAGTATAAACCAGTCGGTAACAGCTGTTAATCCCAGTATAAACCAGTCTGTAGCAGCTGTTAATCCCAGTATAAACCAGTCTGTAGCAGCTTTTAATCCCAGTATAAACCAGTCGGTAACAGCTTTTAATCCCAGTATAAACCAGTCGGTAACAGCTTTTAATCCCAGTATAAACCAGTCTGTAGCAGCTTTTAATCTCAGTATAAACCAGTCTGTAGCAGCTTTTAATCCCAGTATAAACCAGTGTGTAGCAGCTTTTAATCCCAGAATAAACCAGTGTGTAGCAGCTTTTAATCCCAGTATAAACCAGTCTGTAGCAGCTTTTAATCCCAGTATAAACCAGTCTGTAGCAGCTTTTAATCCCAGTATAAACGAGTCTATAACAGCTTTTAATCCCAGTATAAACCAGTCTGTAACAGCTTTTAATCCCAGTATAAACCAGTCTGTAGCAGCTTTTAATCCCAGTATAAACCAGTCTGTAACAGCTTTTAATCCCAGTATAAACCAGTCTGTAGCAGCTGTTAATCCCAGTATAAACCAGTCTGTAGCAGCTGTTAATCCCAGTATAAACCAGTCTGTAGCAGCTTTTAATCCCAGTATAAACCAGTCTGTAGCAGCTTTTAATCCCAGTATAAACCAGTCTGTAGCAGCTGTTAATCCCAGTATAAACCAGTCTGTAGCAGCTTTTAATCCCAGTATAAACCAGTCTGTAGCAGCTTTTAATCCCAGTATAAACCAGTCTGTAGCAGCTGTTAATCCCAGTATAAACCAGTCTGTAGCAGCTTTTAATCCCAGTATAAACCAGTCTGTAACAGCTGTTAATCCCAGTATAAATCAGTCGGTAACAGCTGTTAATCCCAGTATAAACCAGTCTGTAGCAGCTTTTAATCCCAGTATAAACCAGTCTGTAGCAGCTTTTAATCCCAGTATAAACCAGTCGGTAACAGCTTTTCATCCCAGTATAAACCAGTGTGTAGCAGCTTTTAATCCCAGTATAAACCAGTCTGTAACAGCTTTTAATCCCAGTATAAACCAGTCTGTAACAGCTTTTAATCCCAGTATAAACCAGTCTGTAACAGCTTTTAATCCCAGTATAAACCAGTCTGTAGCAGCTGTTAATCCCAGTATAAAGCAGTCTGTAGCAGCTTTTAATCCCAGTATAAACCAGTCTGTAGCAGCTTTTAATCCCAGTATAAACCAGTGTGTAGCAGCTTTTAATCCCAGTATAAAGCAGTCTGTAGCAGCTGTTAATCCCAGTATAAACCAGTCTGTAGCAGCTTTTAATCCCAGTATAAACCAGTCTGTAGCAGCTTTTAATCCCTGTATAAACCAGTCTGTAGCAGCTTTTAATCCCAGTATAAACCAGTCTGTAGCAGCTGTTAATCCCAGTATAAACCAGTCTGTAGCAGCTTTTAATCCCAGTATAAACCAGTCTGTAGCAGCTTTTAATCCCAGTATAAACCAGTCTGTAGCAGCTTTTAATCCCAGTATAAACCAGTCTGTAGCAGCTTTTAATCCCAGTATAAACCAGTCTGTAACAGCTTTTAATCCCAGTATAAACCAGTCGGTAACAGCTGTTAATCCCAGTATAAACCAGTCTGTAGCAGCTGTTAATCCCAGTATAAACCAGTCTGTAGCAGCTTTTAATCCCAGTATAAACCAGTCGGTAACAGCTTTTAATCCCAGTATAAACCAGTCGGTAACAGCTTTTAATCCCAGTATAAACCAGTCTGTAGCAGCTTTTAATCTCAGTATAAACCAGTCTGTAGCAGCTTTTAATCCCAGTATAAACCAGTGTGTAGCAGCTTTTAATCCCAGAATAAACCAGTGTGTAGCAGCTTTTAATCCCAGTATAAACCAGTCTGTAGCAGCTTTTAATCCCAGTATAAACCAGTCTGTAGCAGCTTTTAATCCCAGTATAAACGAGTCTATAACAGCTTTTAATCCCAGTATAAACCAGTCTGTAAGAGCTTTTAATCCCAGTATAAACCAGTCTGTAGCAGCTTTTAATCCCAGTATAAACCAGTCTGTAACAGCTTTTAATCCCAGTATAAACCAGTCTGTAGCAGCTGTTAATCCCAGTATAAACCAGTCTGTAGCAGCTGTTAATCCCAGTATAAACCAGTCTGTAGCAGCTTTTAATCCCAGTATAAACCAGTCTGTAGCAGCTTTTAATCCCAGTATAAACCAGTCTGTAGCAGCTGTTAATCCCAGTATAAACCAGTCTGTAGCAGCTTTTAATCCCAGTATAAACCAGTCTGTAGCAGCTTTTAATCCCAGTATAAACCAGTCTGTAGCAGCTGTTAATCCCAGTATAAACCAGTCTGTAGCAGCTTTTAATCCCAGTATAAACCAGTCTGTAACAGCTGTTAATCCCAGTATAAACCAGTCGGTAACAGCTGTTAATCCCAGTATAAACCAGTCTGTAGCAGCTTTTAATCCCAGTATAAACCAGTCTGTAGCAGCTTTTAATCCCAGTATAAACCAGTCGGTAACAGCTTTTCATCCCAGTATAAACCAGTGTGTAGCAGCTTTTAATCCCAGTATAAACCAGTCTGTAACAGCTTTTAATCCCAGTATAAACCAGTCTGTAACAGCTTTTAATCCCAGTATAAACCAGTCTGTAACAGCTTTTAATCCCAGCATAAACCAGTGTGTAGCAGCTTTTAATCCCAGTATAAAGCAGTCTGTAGCAGCTGTTAATCCCAGTATAAACCAGTCTGTAGCAGCTTTTAATCCCAGTATAAACCAGTCTGTAGCAGCTTTTAATCCCTGTATAAACCAGTCTGTAGCAGCTTTTAATCCCAGTATAAACCAGTCTGTAGCAGCTGTTAATCCCAGTATAAACCAGTCTGTAGCAGCTTTTAATCCCAGTATAAACCAGTCTGTAGCAGCTTTTAATCCCAGTATAAACCAGTCTGTAGCAGCTTTTAATCCCAGTATAAACCAGTCTGTAACAGCTTTTAATCCCAGTATAAACCAGTCGGTAACAGCTGTTAATCCCAGTATAAACCAGTCTGTAGCAGCTGTTAATCCCAGTATAAACCAGTCTGTAGCAGCTTTTAATCCCAGTATAAACCAGTCGGTAACAGCTTTTAATCCCAGTATAAACCAGTCGGTAACAGCTTTTAATCCCAGTATAAACCAGTCTGTAGCAGCTTTTAATCTCAGTATAAACCAGTCTGTAGCAGCTTTTAATCCCAGTATAAACCAGTGTGTAGCAGCTTTTAATCCCAGAATAAACCAGTGTGTAGCAGCTTTTAATCCCAGTATAAACCAGTCTGTAGCAGCTTTTAATCCCAGTATAAACCAGTCTGTAGCAGCTTTTAATCCCAGTATAAACGAGTCTATAACAGCTTTTAATCCCAGTATAAACCAGTCTGTAACAGCTTTTAATCCCAGTATAAACCAGTCTGTAGCAGCTTTTAATCCCAGTATAAACCAGTCTGTAACAGCTTT